>NW_023425590.1:684780-883962 GCF_014108245.1 Pipistrellus kuhlii | reverse complement strand
GGAGAGGAGTTCACTGCATCTCCCCAAGGCCTCGACTCGACCTGCCACCTCGGCCCCTGGAACCCTAGACAAGATCCCACCCAAGAACACACGCCCAACTCACAGGGCTACTGAGCACGGTGGCCGCAGGGGCACACTCAGTGGGGACTCACGTGACACAAACCCAGCCTGAAGTAAGAGACATGGCTAACCAGGGGGCAGGAGGCCCACATGGGCACTTCTGACCGCGGAGGCACTGGCAATGTCTGCAAACCCGCCGTTGTCACACAGAGGCAGGTCGACCGGGGAGGACAGCCCGGGCCGGGACCTTGCTGCCCCCGTGTTCCTGGTGCTGGGCTGAGCCACTGACTCCTTGTGTGCCCGACCCCTATGCAAAGCCAGGTTCCAGCGGGAAGAGTGAGCAGGTGGCAGCGTCCAGCACAGAGGGCTGGGCCAGAAACCAGAAGCCTGCCTGTCCCGGCTCTGTTTGGCCATCTGCGTGGCCATGACCAAGTCACCAGCCCTCGCCAGCCTCACTTCCTGTCTTCCTGCAAAGTGGAGACAAGGAGCGGCTCCCTCAGACAGTGGCCGTCCGGGAGGGCCTCCGGTGAAGGGCTCACGGGTGCTCCTCCTCCAAACAGCCCAGCAGCCCCGGGCCTGGCACACACAGGACCGGGTGCTAGCGCGCATCAGGCTCAGGGCCCACATGGGCAAGCTGCCCTGGTTGTGAGGAAAAGGAGAGGGATGGAGTGTGCGGCGTGAGGAAGGATCTGGGCCAGGCCGGCGATGCGGCATTCCTCCGAATCCGTGTATTCCCGCTGTGTGTCCCTGGGCAAGATCTTTCCCTCTCTGGGCAGCAGCCTCTCTGCCATGAAATAACTAAGTCCCACGGCAGCCGCCTGGAGCTATTCCTCATCCGGTCACCCCTGAGGCAGAGCTGGCTGCTTCCTGGGTAACTGTGCGTACCAGGCACCTGTGTCCTGTGCCTCAGTTTCTCCTTTGATGAAATAGGAGCTGAGGTCCCTGCACCTCGGGGTCACTCAGATGTCAGGGTAGCCGTGGAGAGCGTGACCCACACTCCCTAAGCCCTGCTCCTTTCTGTGCAAGCTCTGTGACCTTGGACAAGTGACTGAGCCTGCGGCACTGCGGTCTCCTCCTCTGTGGACTGAGAATTGGCAGAGACCTGCACCTATGATTGCTGTACGGGGCTGCAGGGGGAGCAGCTGCAGCGGCTGCGGCCGCTGGGCGTGGTGTGAGTCTGGGCCGGGGGCTCACTGTGGGGCCTGACCTGGGCGGCATGCCCCTTCTCTCTCTCAGGACAATGCCGTCCTCCGTCACCTGGGGCCTTCTCCTGCTGGCAGGCTTGTGCTGCCTGGCCCCGGCCGCCCGGGCTGGAGACGCTGCCCAGGACACGGATGCAGCCGAGCACGCTCAGGAGTCCGCCAGCCACAAGATCGCGCCGAACCTGGCCGACTTCGCCTTCAGCCTGTACCGCCAGGTGGCCCGTCAGTCCGAAGCCACCAACATCTTCTTCTCCCCAGTGAGCATCGCCACGGCCTTCGCCATGATCTCCCTGGGCGCCGAGGGCACCACTCGCACCCAGCTCCTGGAGGGCCTTGGTTTCAACCCCGCGGAGACAGAAGAGGCTGACGTGCACAGAGGCTTTGAGAACCTCCTCCACACCCTCAACCAGCCGGACAACCAGCTGCAGCTGACCGCCGGCAACGGCTTGTTTGTCAGCGACAGCCTGAAGCTGGTGGACAAGTTTCTGGTGGACGTAAAGACAATGTACCACACCGAAGCCTTCTCCGTCAACTTCCAGAACTCCGAAGAGGCCAAGAAAAAAATCAACGATTACGTAGAGAAGGGAACCCAGGGAAAAATTGTGGATCTGGTCCAAGAGCTTGCTGAGGACACAGTGCTTGCTCTGGTGAATTACATCTTCTTTAAAGGTAAGGTGGTACCACCAACCAGAGATGGTTCCCATGGAAACATCCAAAACCATTAGCAAACATCAGTTCCTAAGCTTTCCTGGGTGGTGCAGGGTGCCACGTGACTGTGCATCTGGGCAGGGGAGCCGTTCTCCGCACACAAACACAGAAAAATGCCCCCGACCAATACAGTCAGCGATCAAAGAGTCAGAGCATCACCCTCCCTGCAGGACCTGCCAGAGCCTTTGTGCCTGTTCCACGTGCACCCTAGACCCCCACCAGGGATGGAGGCACAATATGCAATGTGCCCCTCCAGTCCACCCACCACACATACAGACACACACACACAACACAGAGCCAGACACACACACATTAGCAGTGTTTAAAAACAAAGAAGGTCTCCTAGACTGCTGAGGTGTCGTGGGAGAAGTGGCAGCTTTAGAGTCAGAAGAACAGGATTCAAATCCTGCCTCCACCCCCCGTCAGCGTCTGGCTCTCTGAAAATCTCTGTACCTCTCTGAGGGTCCACCTTCCTGTCTGGACATGAACATAATAGTCCCGTGTTGTCAGGATTCTGTAATGAGTACGCATGTCACAAAGAACACGGGGCTTTAGGCTCACAATGTGGGTGCTCAGCTGAACTTGACTCCCAGCCCGCCTTCCTCCCTCTGAGTGAAGAAAATTCCAGAAGCCTGTGGGTCCCAGAGCACATTGTGAGGCTGGTGAAACAGTCCCTGGACATAGGCTGGGACACGGAGGTGAGAGTCAAGGTCAGGGGCTGCTCCCTTCTCTCTGTGGGCTCCCAGACCCGGGGCAGAAAATGCCCTGGAGAGCGCCAAGGCCAGAGTCAGCACCTCCTGGGCCCAGCTTAGCCGGGGCACTCCTGGGGGGACTTGTCCCCTCTCCAGCCTCAGTCTCCACCTTCCATCCAATGAGAAAAGGGCTCAGGGCTCCCCAAGACTCCCGTGCACTCCCACCTGGCAGGGCGGCTGTGGTCTCTTGGAACAGCAGAGGCGAGTGCCCAGGCCTCCGCGTCTCACGTGTTGGCCCGGAAAGGCCATTAGAGGAAGAACCAGGTGATTTCCCCAAATGAGGAGAACCCGAGTCAAGGGCAGGCAGGCTCAGGCAGGAGCTGCCAAGTGTGGCTGATGCCAGTCATTTTCATTCAGCCCCTTCGGGGCAACCCTCCATTACAGGTAAATGGCATGCAGTACAAGTCCACATGCTTACTCTGCCCAGCCAGGCTGGCATCCTCAGCCTCTGCAATATCGACAACGTGGACCATCCTCCAGCAGCTTTCTCCCCACTGAAGTCCCCTCAGTGATTGCAGGTCCCTGTGAGCTCCATTTGACTGATGGGGAAGCTGAGGCTCAGAGAGCCCTCTCATGCAGGCCGCTCAGGGCCTGCATTATGCCCCGGGTACCTACCCCTCCCCTCTCCTGGCTGACCGGCGCCTTCCCTCTCTCCAGGCAAATGGGAGAGGCCCTTCGATGAGCAGAAGACCATGGAGGAGGACTTCCACGTGGACGAGGCCACCACGGTCAAGGTGCTCATGATGAAGCGCATGGGCAAGTTCAACGTGCACTACTGCAGCAAGCTCTCCAGCTGGGTGCTGCTCATGGACTACGTGGGCAATGCCACCGCCTTCTTCCTGCTGCCTGACGAGGGGAAGCTGAGCCACATGGAGGGGCTGCTCAGCAAGGAGGACCTCAACATGGCCCTGGAAATGAATTCCTACGGGTGAGGTCCCTGGCCTGTGCTGCTTGCCCCTCCTGCCTGGCGGGGGCGGGGTTGGCGGTGGGGCGAGAATGGACCACACCCTGTGCATCAAACAACTGCATGACCCCGAGCATTCAGAGAGGCCAGTGTAGCTCAGGCAGCACCCCGTGAGAGCGGTGCCAGCGGTGGGTGCAGGGAGAGCAGCACCAAGGTGCCCTGAGAGGCAGCAGCCGCACGTGCAGTGAGGACAGAGAGTCCACGCTGTGCAGGGACAGGGCTCGGAGAGGCCAGAACAGAGAAGGCGCGGGGTGGGAGGCTGCCTGCTCCGAGGCCGGCAGCGCATGGTTCCCCCGGGCTGGGTACATTGACATGGAGCATGTGCCCCAAGTTAGTACACATCGCTCTGCGCTCACAGATGCCTGTCCTCACGCAGAGTTCATTACGCACATTACAACCTATACGTAAATGCATAAATGTGTGCAGTGCAAACATAAACAATCAAATAAATCAGAATGCAAATAAATGCACAAGTCAATAACAAAGAAAAGAATACATTACAAACGTATGTATAAATGAATATAAAAATACACACAGTCTGAGTGAAAGTTAAGAAGACAGTAAAGCCCCAACCGGCAAGCCCAGGCCTGGGTGCCCTCACCGGAGCCTGAGCACAGAGAGCAAGGAGGGGCTGAATCTCGCTTGGGTCCGAGAGGGCCCGAACGCCAGGCAGCTTGCTCCTGTCAGACCTTCTGGGGCTGAGCTCTGTCCCCAGAGGAAACAAGAGAAGAGGGAGAAATGACCAGAAAGAAAAACTTCCCATGTTGTGAAATGCCTTTCTTTTGCAACCATCTTGACAGTTCTGCCCGTGTGAGTATACCCAAACTGTCCATTTCTGGAACCTACGATCTGAAAGCCACCCTGGGCGAAATGGGCATCACCAAGGTCTTCACTGATGAGGCTGAGCTCTCAGGGATCAGCGAGGGGGCGCCCCTGAAGCTGTCCAAGGTGAGCCTGTCCCTGGGGTCCACGGGGCACGATGTGTGCGGCCTGCAGCCCGGGGAGGGGGCCCAGGACCCCAAACACCCCGCAGACCCAGGTCCCTGGGGAAGGCCACTGTGCTCACCAAGTCCGGGATGTACTCAGGCGCCTGAGGGGGGGTGGCCTCTGCGTCCTGGCCTTTGGGACGTCCTCTGAGGCGGTGTCACTGACCCCATCTCATCTCTGGTCAGGGTCTTCTCCTCTTTGGGCCACGATGGACCCATATTTACACGGTCAGGCTGGGGTGAGGGATTTCCAAGGAACCCCCCTCCCGTCCTTCCCGTGCCATTGGAGCTATTGGTGAGCCACAGCCACGTTAGAGAGGGACTGGGCTAAGATGCCACTTCTCAGGAGAATTGAGGGCCACAGCCACAGCCGCGCTCAGTACTGGCTGCACACTGAGTGCCTAGCTGTGGGCTGGACGCTATGGAGGATCCCATGTCCTCCTGGTCCCCAAGGAGCTCACAATAGGACACGCCCAGAAACAGAGAGTCCAAGTCCGTCTTCTGCCTCCTGGGGTGCAGCTGTTTGCAGGGAGGAGGAGAACGTTGGTCCGAAGGCAGGAGGGTGGGCAGGTGGAGTCGGCAAAGGCCTTGAGAAGTGGAGAGACTGGTGTCGCTGTGGGGGTTGGAGGAAGGAGCTGGTGTCCCCTGCAGGGCGACCTGGGAGGAGGGAACAGGTCCGGGAAGCCTCCCCTCCCAGCACCACTGCCTTCCCTGGCCCACCTCCCAGGCCGGAGTGGGGTTTGCTGTGTCACTGAGACCACAGCTCTGCTCTCTCCCCGCCAGGCCGTGCATAAGGCTGTGCTGACCCTGGATGAGAAGGGGACCGAAGCGACTGGGGCCACGGTTGTGGAAGCCACTTCGAAGTCAGTGCACCCGACGATTAACTTCAACAGGCCCTTCGTCATGGTCATCTATGATAAAGTCACCAAAGCCCCCCTCTTTGTGGGCAAGGTGGTGAATCCCACCCAGAATTAGCTGCCCCTCTGGCTCAGCCTCCCGCCCAGGCAGGGCCCCTCCAAAGGTGACAATAAAGTGACTGGCCAGGCCCAAGCTGGAGTGTGGGTGCCAATCCCTCCTCCTGTCCCTGAGTCTGCCCTCTCTACCGGGGGTGGGGAGGAAGGAGGGTAGGTCACGTGCCCCCGGTGCTGGTATTTATTAGACGTGTACACCGTCCAGCCCTGTGCGGGGCCGCGTGTGCGGCTGCTGTCAGCACGGCCTGCTGCCTCTGCCCATCGCTCGGAACAGCTCCAGGGGCCAGTCGAGCCTGGAAAGTGCCCAGGGGGCATTGCATGGCTCAGTGTCCAGCTGGTAGCCCCTCCACCAAAATCCTCCGGGTCCTCCTGCCAAACCGCACCCAGTGCCCCTGGGAGGCCCTCCCCCTGCAGGACTGCTCGCCCACCACCAGGCCACCTCCCTGGTGCCCCAGCGCAGGCAGCTCCCACCGGGGCGCTGAGCTGCTGCGTGTCCAACACAGAGGCAGAGAAGCCAGGTCCCCTCTCATCCCAGGTCTCCTGAGCCAGGCTGGGCCCTGACCACAGAGGTCTCTCTCTCCAGGAGCCTTTCCACAGGCTGGACGGGGAGCACGCACTCTGCCTTGTCACTCTCCCGGGACCCTCAGATACGCTGTAGACGTGCTCACTTGTCCGAGGTGAGGAAGAGGCTCTCTGGTCGGGTTGGCATCACCTGCTCAGATTCAGCAGGACAGCTACCCCCCAAGACACATCCCTCCCCTCACCATGCGGCCAGCTTGTCCTGGGAGCCTCTGCAAAGTCATTACAATGATTCCTTCATCATGGGAGGGAAGCACAGTAGGCAGTGACCCCACCAGACCACCTGCCCTTTCCTGGCTGACCTCTTGAAGGAGACACATTTCAACCTGCCTTGTTCCTGCCCCATGGCGTCCCTGTGGTCCGCAGAGGAGGCTGTCCTGAGAGCAAATCCCCCACACACATACACACTCACACACACACACTTACACATACATGCACACATACACGTACATGCATACACACACATACACACTCACACACACTTACACATGCATGCACACATATACACACATACACATACATGCACACACACACATACACACACACACACACACACACCCTGCAAGCAGTCAGGAAGCCGGGCAGTCCCTCAGCCTGGAGCAGTCAGCTCCCTGAGCTCTTGGGAATGGGCGTGGCCTGGGATCAGGGACAGAGGTAGAAGGACCTCCCCCTCCACACAAACCTCAGAACCACAGTCTGACCCACACACTGGGGATGAATTTCCACCTACAGGACAAGGATGTGTCACAGAAATGTACACTGTTTAAATCAAAATGGCCACATACGTGCACTGTCACATTGTTACCGTAATGGATGGAGAGTAACCTGTTTCCCAAATAAGCCTCCTATCGTCTCCAGTCTTCCCCGCCTGGAGACTTCCAACTTCCTCTTATTCCAGTAATGATACGAACACTGTCAGACACCTACAATGATGCCAGCCCTGAGGATCTGAGGACCTGGGACAAGTTCAGACTCTGCCACTTTCCAGGGTTATGACTAGAGAACTCGCCAAACCTCTCTGAGCCACAGTATATCCCCATTCTATATAATAATCCTATATAACAAAGAACTAATATGCTAATTAGACCCAATAGCAGAACAACCAACAGGACAACCATCGGGAGGAAGCCTGGGCTGAAAAGGCCTACTCTTGCATGAATTTTGTGCACCGAGTCTCTAGTGTGACTATAAACGCTACCTGTCCTTCCTGTGAGGTTCACATCGGATACCTAAAACAGCCTTCAAAGGGCAGCAGAGCAGGGCACCAGTGCCAGGGATTTATTTGTGGCACTACAAGCTCTTCCTATATGCCAGGCTCTCTGGGAGGGGCTGCTCAGGCATTTTCTCAATGAATCCTCAGAGCAGCGCTATGATGCTGTGAACAGAGCTGCTTTGCTCTTGCATACCCATTCTACAGATGAGGACACTGAGGCTCAGGGAGGCTAGTGGGCTTGCTCAAGATTGCAGAGTTAGTGAGTGGTAGAGCTGGTTTCAGGGGGCCTCCCTGGTCCTTCACACCTCACCACATCACCCACGTCCCCTCCCAGACAAACCCATGGGCTTAGCAGAGCTGAATCCCCCACAATCCTGAAGTATGAGGAAGGCTGGGGCCCAGAACACACCTCTGCACAGAAAACACCCCTTGCCCACACCCTCGCAAGAAAGCAGCTGATCACTATAGCCCCTCCGCACAAGGGTGCTGAGCACACAGCCCTCCGCAAGCAACCCGCACTACCCACTGGCCAGTACTGGCATTGTGGCAGTAAAGGGGCAATTGGAACTCTGGAGAGTCCAGGGCACGGCCAAGAAGGGCACTCCCTGGAGATGCCATCATTTCACCTCAAAGGGGGCCTGTCACTACACAGTCTGGACTCTGGTTGCAGAGAGCCAATCCAAGGAGCTTACAGCAACCAGAGAATACACTGGCTCACATGGGAACCAACGGGACCCATGCCTGGGGTGGGCAAAGAAAACATCCGGCAGCCTTGTCCTAGGAGAGCAGGCCACGGTCAGGCAGGACAGCCATCAGCCTCAGCTTTGCCTTTTCTTTCCATTTTTTTTTTATAAACATATTTTATTGATATTTTACAGAGAGGAAGGGAGAGAAATGGAGAGCTAGAAACATCAATGAGAGAGAAACATCAACCAGCTGCCTCTTGCACGCCCCTGAACGGGATGTGCCCACAACCAATGTACATGCCCTTGACAGGAATCGAACTTGGAACCTTTCAGTCCACAGACCGACGCTCTTCCACTGAGCCAAACCAGTTTCGGCATCAGCTTTGCCTGTTCTTTCGTGTTTCCAGTATATCCACGACCCTCAAACTCAGTCCTTGAAGGACACAGCCTGGGAACCGTTACCTCCAACGGCAAGAGGGGAGCTGGGCTTCTGGCCGACAGAAAACCCAGGCCTAGAAGGCAGGCGCCTCACTTCAGCTGGGCCACCCGTACATTCCCCAGACCATCTCAGACCGCTGACCAATTCCAGCCTCCAGCCCTCTGCAGCCTGCCTCTCTTGCCATCACCAGCTGGAGTCACCGGTGCTGGGCCTGGGCTGGTGTGGTCGGTCTCCCCTTGAGTGGGGCCCCAGCTCACCTGTGAAATGTAGAAAACTCACAGCGACCTCTGGGATGCCGCAGGGACTGCCTGGCTGTGACAGTCACGCTGCTATCGCTTTTCAGGGCAAGGCACAGCTAGTTAACTCGCTGCCGAGTTTCAGTGGGAGCTCTGCCCTGATGGGTGGGCACCATCTCCCTCCTGTCACTGGGGATGACGCTTCCTAGCCTGTGTCCTCAAAGGGCTAATTTTGAGGGTCGGGGGATACCTTGGAAAGACTAAAATGGAGACCCAGTTCAAGGGGGCTCGAGGTTCTCACACGTGTGCACTGCCTCAGAAATGGAAACTACAGATTACATATTGATTCCCACCCGAGGGCCCCCCTTGATCCTCTCCGCAAAGCCTCTTCAGCAAGAAAATGCAAACAGCCCAGCAGGTGTGGCTGAACACTGACCTGTGAGCCAGGAGGTCAGGGTTCAATTCCCGGACAGGGCATATAGGGTCTAGGCTTGATCCCCAGTGTGGGGCATGCATGAGGCAGTGATTCTCTCTCATCACTGATGTGTTTTTTTCTCACTCTCCCTCTCCCTTCCTCTCTGAAATCATTTTAAATAAATATGTATATCTATATATATAAAAGCCTAAGCAACCGTTATGGCCAGTCAACCAAACGACCGGTCGCTGTGACGTGCACTGACTAGTAGGGGGCAGACACTCAACGCAGGACCTGCCCCCTGGTGGTCAGTGCGCTCCCACAGTCAACCTCCTGCAACTGGCCAACCTCCCAGGGTCCTCCCCCTGGCCGGCTGGCCCCTATGGCCTGATAAGGACTGGGCTAGATGACCCGATCATTGGCCAGTCCTAGGAACTCCACCCATGCCCAAATTTGTGCACTGGGCCTCTATATTTATATAAATCATCTAAGAAGCAAGCCTTCAATTGTGGCTTAGATTAGAAGGACCAGGGAAGGCAGAAGACAACCCTCAGGGAGGAAAAGTATTCGAACACGCCAGAAAAGGGGTGATAAGCTCACCAGGAGGAAATGGCCCAGGTGTTGTGGTGAGCACATGCCAGGAAATCTGGGGGTGCCCTTAGAAGTCACACAGGAGCGGATTACCGCAGGGCAGACCCCAGGGAGGGCCTGAACACAGGCAGAGGGGGCAGATAATGAGCGGAGCCGTGTGCTCTCTGAAGCCCAATCCGCCCCAAGGCAGTACTGCCTGTGCCACTTGTCACTGTGCAGCCATCTGGGCACAGAGGGCACACTGCACAGTGGAAGATGGGGCTGTGAGGATGCTCTTCAATGTCACAGCGGGGCTTCCACAGGGGACACAGCCACACGAGCAGAAGTCTGTCTTCACCTTATCTTCATTGAATGTGTTGGGGTGGCATGGTTAATAAGTCCATACAGGTTTCTAGTGCACTCTGTAACACATCATCTGCATGCCTCCTGCATCATGCACTCACCACCCAAAATCAACTCTCTTCCTGCCCCATGGGTGCCCTTTCACCCTCTGTCACCTGCCCACCCCTCTCCCTCCAGCCATCACCACATTGTTCTCTAGGGGTCCCTTTCTTTGTTTCTTTGAAGTAGCACAAGTGCTCATCAGCAGATGAGTGGATAAACAAGCTGTGGTACATTTACCAGGGGTGGGAACCCTTTCTCTGCCAAGGGCTATTTGGATTTTGATAACATCCTTCGCAGGTCATGTAAAATTATCAACTTAAAAACCAGCTAACGTTTCTTCTGTGGACTATTCTGCAGAGTGTTCTGTAGTGCTGGTTCTTGCCAAATATGACACGTTTCTCAAGACTGTAGATTCCAAAGGTAATGATTCTGGGCTAGCTTCCCGCTTCCCTGTGCCCATTCACTAACAAAACTAAGAGGAGTGACTTGCAACAGACTGCAACAGCTGGTTACCATGGACCAGGAGCAGGAGCCAGATGAACTGGGATCTTCCACAGCCTCCCACGGGCACGCTAGCGGGTCCCTCCGCTGGGAGCCTTGGTTTCCTCATTAACAGGGGCATTAAGGTCCCTCGAGGCCTTGATATTTTCAGGGTGGCCAGGGTCACTCTTCCCCAGGGTCACTCTGAGTCTTGGCTCCTGGAGGTGCCTGCGATGGCCCTCCCACCTGGACACATGCTCCTTGGAGGCCGATTCCAGGTCCAAGGAGAGCTTTCCTGGGGCTGGCACCTTGGCAGCCTAAGCCCAGTGACTTCAGGACGCTGACATCTGTTGGAGGTCAACCATGTCTCAGGCCCAGGCCCAGGCTCTGAGTATGTCTTCATCCTTTACTCCTCTCCACAGATCTGTGAGGTGGGCATCAACGCAAGAGGGCCCTTTGGTCTTACTGGCCCCGGGCCCCATCACCCCACCCTCAGGTGGCCTGGCACATGCTGGCTCTGCTAGACTAGGCTGCTTCAGGGAGGCACAGTAAGGCGCTGATGGTATCAGGCACTCCCTGGCTGAGTGCTCAAGGCTCCCAGGCTCATTTCCTGCAGCATCGGGGGTGGGTGTTGGGGGGTGGGGGGGGGGTGCGGTTACTGGGCCATGGAACTTCGCCTCCCCACGAGATGCCCTATAAGTAGGTGGAACCGTGAGAGACGGGCAGCCTGCAAGATGAGTCCAGCCCGGCAAGGCTCTCTGGAGAGCAGGTGAGTTCCACGTGTTGAGTGTGTAACCCTCCCACAGCCTTCCCGGAGCTGGGCTGGGGTGAGCCGGCTGGGGGTGCCACCTCCACTTGACAGGAGGATGACTGAGGTGCAGCAGGCCAGGCTGCCTTTGCTGGGTCAGGCTGGGAGGCCCCTCGGCGAGCCCTCTGTCCTGCTTGGCAGTGTGGCTCGCTCCCGTCAGACGCCCGGAGCGGGCCCTCTCAGACACCAGTGCTGCAGGCACAGCTGCTCGCTGCCGCTTCTCTCTTCGACCCCTCCCTGTGGCCTCGGTGGCATCACCGGGATTCTGCCACCTGCAAAGGCAGGGAGCCGTCCCCTTGGAAGCCCCCTCCCACTCCCCAGTCTCTGCCCAGCTTCTTTTTTCATTTTTTTTAATAGCATTTCATGGTGCAGAGTCCACAGCTTGCTTATCCACTCCTGTGCTGATGGGCCCTGGGGCTGCTTCCAGATCTCAGCTATTGAAAATTGTGCTGCTGTGCACACAGGGGCGCATGCGTTCTTTCTGGTTGCAGCTGTAGGGATTTTAGAATATATTCCCAGAAGTGGGATCGCTGGGTCAAACGGAAGTTCCATACTGTTTCCCACAGTGGCTGCACCAGTCTGCACCCCCAGCGGCAGGGAACTAGGGCTCCCTTCGCCCCACATCCTCAGCAGCACTTGCTGTTTGTGCACAGCCCAGCTCCTCTGCCTGTTTCCTTTCTTACCCGCTTCCTTTAAATCTCAGTCAGAGGCAGGGGCTGTGAGTTTCCCTTCAATTCCACGCCCTGTCCATCTCAGGTGCCTGATGAGCTTTTCCCACTTTCCAGAGCGAGGCCCATGGTCTCCCCTCTGCTCCTGGCCCCGACCTCCTACCCCACCAAGCCGGCCTTGATCTCTGGAAGGCTGAGGGTATTCATTAACTCTTCCGATAACCCTCCTCTCCCACCTCTTCCCCTCTCTTATCTGGGTTCACGGCCACCTTGATATCAGCTGGCCCCTCATGGATCCTAAAGGTTTTACTTTGCAAAACCCACGACAATCTGCCCCCACAGAGCTGATGGCCTTCTCTTCTGGCTGTGAGCTTTGATGACGAGGCTGATTTTGCTCCCTTCCCCCGGCGATCTCACGTGAAAGGGGAGCTCAGAGAGAGGAGCATGTGGGCCCACAGCTGGGGAAGGACGGGGCCGTTCAGATCCAGGCCTGTCCGAGGCTAACAGAGACTCCCTCGCACCGCCTCCTGCACAGCCACCCTGTGTCACCGCAGAAGCAGCATCTGAGCTCTGTCACCTGGGCCCAGGGCTGGGCTGGGTCCTGCCCATGGGCAGGCGAGCCCACTGCAGATAATGTGGGGGTGGGACCGGGCACTGGCTGCGGGCCAGCTGGAAACAGCTTCGAGGGGCTGTGGCCATGTGACTGCTCAGTGGGAATAGCCCTGACACTCCGAGGCGGCTGCCATAGCCTTGTAGAGGTGACTGCCATTAAGTTCCTGGTGAAGAAGGGTGCCCAAGCTCCCAGGGGCAGGAGAGGAGTTCACTGCATCTCCCCAAGGCCTCGACTCGACCTGCCACCTCGGCCCCTGGCACCCTAGACAAGGTCCCACCCAAGAACACACGCCCAACTCACAGGGCTACTGAGCACGGTGGCCCCAGGGGCACACTCAGTGGGGACTCACGTGACACAAACCCAGCCTGAAGTAAGAGACATGGCTAACCAGGGGGCAGGAGGCCCACATGGGCACTTCTGACCGCGGAGGCACTGGCAAGGTCTGCAAACCCGCCGTTGTCACACGGAGGCAGGTCGACCGGGGAGGACAGCCCGGGCCGGGACCTTGCTGCCCCCGTGTTCCTGGTGCTGGGCTGAGCCACTGACTCCTTGTGTGCCCGACCCCTATGCAAAGCCAGGTTCCAGCGGGAAGAGTGAGCAGGTGGCAGCGCCCAGCACAGAGGGCTGGGCCAGAAGCCAGAAGCCTGCCTGTCCCGGCTCTGCTTGGCCAGCTGCGTGACCGCGACCAAGTCACCAGCCCTCGCCAGCCTCACTTCCTGGCCTCCTGCAAAGTGGAGACAAGGAGCGGCTCCCTCAGACAGTGGCCGTCCGGGAGGGCCTCCGGTGAAGGGCTCACGGGTGCTCCTCCTCCAAACAGCCCAGCAGCCCCGGGCCTGGCACACACAGGACCGGGTGCTAGGGCGCATCAGGCTCAGGGCCCACATGGGCAAGCTGCCCTGGTTGTGAGGAAAAGGGGAGGGATGGAGTGTGCGGCGTGAGGAAGGATCTGGGCCAGGCCGGCGATGCGGCATTCCTCCGGCTCCGTGTATTCCCGCTGTGTGTCCCTGGGCAAGATCTTTCCCTCTCTGGGCAGCAGCCTCTCCGCTGTGAAATAACTAAGTCCCATGGCAGCCGCTTGGAGCTGTTTCACATCCGGTCACCCCTGAGGCAGAGCTGGCTGCTTCCTGGGTAACTGTGCGTACCAGGCATCTGTGTCCTGTGCCTCAGTTTCTCCTTTGATGAAATAGGAGCTGAGGTCCCTGCACCTCGGGGTCACTCAGATGTCAGGGTAGCCGTGGAGAGCGTGACCCACACTCCCTAAGCCCTGCTCCTTTCTGTGCAAGCTCTGTGACCTTGGACAAGTGACTGAGCCTGCGGCACTGCGGTCTCCTCCTCTGTGGACTGAGAACTGGCAGAGACCTGCACCTATGATTGCTGCACGGGGCTGCAGGGGGAGCAGCTGCAGCGGCTGCGGCCGCTGGGCGTGGTGTGAGTCAGGGGCCGGGGGCTCACTGTGGGGCCTGACCTGGGCGGCATGCCCCTTCTCTCTCTCAGGACAATGCCGTCCTCCGTCACCTGGGGCCTCCTCCTGCTGGCAGGCCTGTGCTGCCTGGCCCCGGCCGCCCGGGCTGGAGACGCTGCCCAGGACACGGATGCAGCCGAGCACGCTCAGGAGTCCGCCAGCCACAAGATCGCGCCAAACCTGGCCGACTTCGCCTTCAGCCTGTACCGCCAGGTGGCCCATCAGTCCGAAGCCACCAACATCTTCTTCTCCCCAGTGAGCATTGCCACGGCCTTCGCCATGATCTCCCTGGGCGCCGAGGGCACCACTCGCACCCAGCTCCTGGAGGGCTTACATTTGGACTTGAAGGAGGTGCCTGAGGCTGCCATCTACACAGGCTTACTGAACCTCCTCCACAGCATCAACAAGTCAGACAGCGAGCCTTGGCTGATCACTGGCAACATCTTGTTTGCCAACCTAAGTGTGAAGTTCAAGGACGAGTTTCTGAAGTACGTCTGGGAGCTGCGACACTCAGATGTCTTCTGCCTCCGTTTCAGGGACGCCAAGGCCCGGACAAAGGTCAACAATTTCATAGAGATGAAAATCCAGGAGAAAGATCTGGATCTGTTCGAAGAGTTTGACAAAGATACAACTCTCATTCTGGTGGATTACATCGTCTTCGAAGGTAGGTGTTACCACCAGCCTGCGCTGATTCCCATGGAAACATCCAAAACCATTAGCAAACATCAGTTCCTAAGCTTTCCTGGGCGGAGCAGGGTGCCACGTGACTGTGCATCTGGGCAGGGGAACCGTTCTCCCCACACAAACACAGAAAAACGCCCCCGACCAATACAGTCAGCGATCAAAGAGTCAGAGCATCACCCTCCCTGCAGGACCTGCCAGAGCCTCTGTGCCTGTTCCACGTGCACCCTAGACCCTCACCAGGGATGGAGGCACAATATGCAATGTGCCCCCCCGATACCCCCCCAACACACACACGCAACACAGAGCCAGACACACACACATTAGCAGTGTTTAAAAACAAAGGTCTCCTGGACTGCTGAGGTGTCGTGGGAGAAGTGGCAGCTTTAGAGTCAGAAGCACAGGGTTCAAATCCTGCCTGCACCCCCCGTCAGCGTCTGGTTCTCGGCGAGTCTCTGTACCTCTCTGAGGGTCCAGCATCCTGTCTGGACATGAACATAATAGTCCTGTGTTGTCAGGATTCTGTAATGAGTACGCATGTCACAAAGAACACGGGGCTGCAGGCTCACAATGTGGGTACTCAGCTGAATTTGACTCCCAGCCCGCCTTCCTCCCTCTGAGTGAAGAAAATTCCAGAAGCCTGTGGGTCCCAGAGCACATTGTGAGGCTGGTGAAACAGTCCCTGGACATAGGCTGGGACACGGAGGTGAGAGTCAAGGTCAGGGGCTGCTTCCTTCTCTCTGTGGACTCCTTGACCCGGGGCAGAAAATGCCCTGGAGAGCGCCAAGGCCAGAGTCAGCACATCCTGGGCCCAGCTGAGCGGGGGCACTCCAGGCGGGTCTTGTCCCCTCTCCAGCCTCAGTCTCCACCTTCCATCCAATGAGAAAAGGGCTCAGGGCTCCCTGAGACTCCTGTGCACTCCCACCTGGCAGGGCGGCTGTGGTCTCTTGGAACAGCAGAGGGGGGTGCCCAGGCCTCCGCGTCTCACGTGTTGGCCCGGAAAGGCCATTAGAGGAAGAACCACGTGATTTCCCCGAATGAGGAGAGCCCGAGTCAAGGGCAGGGAGGCTCAGGCAGGACCTGCCAAGTGTGGCTGATGCCAGTCATTTTCATTCAGCCCCTTCGGGGCAACCCTCCATTACAGGTAAATGGCATGCAGTACAAGTCCACATGCTTACTCTGCCCAGCCAGGCTGGCATCCTGAGCCTCTGCAATATAGACAACGTGGACCCTCCTCCAGCGGCTTACTCCCCACTGAAGTCCCGTCATTGAGCGCAGGAGGCTTAGGGCCTGCGTTCTGCCACGGGTACCTACCCCTCCCCTCTCCTGGCTGACCGGCGCCTTCCCTCTCTCCAGGCCTGTTGGAGGTGAAATTGGAGCCTGAGACCTTTGTGGTAGAAGACTTCCACGTGGACAAGAAGACCATGAGACGGATGTTCATGTTCCGCCGCTCGGGCCAGTTTGAGCTGCTGCATGACGAGGCGCTCTCCTCCTGGGTGCTGCTGCAGCGCTACCGGGGCCCGGTGCCCGCCTTCCTCATCCTGCCCGACGAGGGGAAGATGCAGCACCTGGAGGCCGAGGTCAGCCAGGAGCACCTGACCAGGATCTTCCACAGCATGGCTCCATGGTGATTCCCAGCCCGGGCTGACCGGGAGCCGCCATGTCGGGCCTGGCCAGAGGGCCAGGGGAGGGGCCCTCCTCATGCCCGCCCCTGCTTTCAGACAGAACCAGCATCAGTGCAGGGAGCACCAGCCGGGTTCCGAAGAGGGACAGTGCCGGCAGCTGAGGAGGCAGAGCCCTGCCCTGGAGGACTTCCGCTTGGACACTGCCCTTCCCCATGTCAGTGCCTGGCGCAGGGAGCAGCACCTCACTCGCCGGGAGAGAACCCCGGAGGGAGTCGTGGGCTTTCTGGAAAAGTCTGAACGTGGAGTGAAAGGGTAGAAAATTCCTGGCTAGAATCATAGCAGACCTCAGGGCCACACCCTGTCCCCATGTGAAACGAGAGCTGAGCAATCAGCCCGTGTGTCACTCATCACTCACTGGCAAATGTCACTCAGCACCTGGAACCATGGCCCACATCCCCCTGGGATTCCAGCCCCAAAGGCCCAGTCGGGGTGACCACACCCTGCAGGGCAGTGTGCAAAGTGCTTCCCAAGGAGAGTACAGGTCTGCCTGGAGGGCTTCTCAGAGGAGGTGATTTGAGAGGCAGGATAAGAGCAGCCACATTATTCTGACATTCTCTGACAGGGTAGAGCACCTAAAAATACAACAAACCAACACTGACCTCCATCCTCCTGCGGGTAGAGACGCAGGGGCCAAGAGGGAGAAATGACCAGAAAAGAAAAGCTTTCTATGTTGTGAAATTCCTTTCTTTTCC
The DNA here is from genome assembly GCF_014108245.1 of Pipistrellus kuhlii. Classification (NCBI taxonomy): domain Eukaryota; kingdom Metazoa; phylum Chordata; class Mammalia; order Chiroptera; family Vespertilionidae; genus Pipistrellus; species Pipistrellus kuhlii. Next base: position 866,687 of record NW_023425590.1, on the reverse strand, counting down.
AACCATCTTGACAGTTCTGCCAGTCTATATATGCCCAAACTGTACATTTCTGGAACCTACGATCTGAAAGCCACCCTGGGCAAAATGGGCATCACCAAGGTCTTCAATGATGAGGCTGAGCTCTCGGGGATCAGCGAGGGGCAGCCCCTGAAGCTGTCCAAGGTGAGCCTGTCCCTGGGGTCCACGGGGCACGATGTGTGCAGGCTGCAGCCTGGGGAGGGGGCCCAGGGCCCCAAACGCCCCGCAGACCCAGGTCCCTGGGGAAGGCCACTGGGCTCACCGAGACCGGGACGTGCTCAGGCGCCCGAGGGGGGGTGGCCTCTGCGTCCTGGCCTTTGGGACGTCCTCTGAGGCGGTGTCACTGACCCCGTCTCATCTCTGGTCAGGGTCTTCTCCTCTTTGGGCCTCGATGGACCCATAGTTACACAGTCAGGCTGGGGTGAGGGATTTCCAAGGAACCCCCCTCCCGCCCTTCCCGTGCCATTGGAGCTATTGGTGAGCCACAGCCACGTTAGAGAGGGACTGGGCTAAGATGCCACTTCTCAGGAGAACTGAGGGCCCGCAGCCACAGCCGCGCTCAGTACTGGCTGCACACTGAGTGCCTGGCTGTGGGCTGGACGCTATGGAGGGTCCCATCTTCTCCTGGTCCCCAAGGAGCTCACAATCGGACACTAGAAACAAGAGACATGCCCAGGGACAGAGTCCAAGACCGGCTTCTGCCTCCTGGGGTGCGGCTGTTTGCAGGGAGGAGAACGTTGGTCCGGAGGCAGGAGGGTGGGCAGGTGGAGTAGGCAAAGGCCTTGAGAAGTGGAGAGGCTGGTGTCCCCTGTGGGGGTTGGGGAAAGGAGCTGGTGTCCCCTGCAGGGGCGGGGGCTGGAGGAAGACAAGCAGGTGGTAAGGGAGGACAGAGCATGGTGCAGGGAAGGACCAGCTCCTGGGGAAGGAACAGTAAAGGAGAGGAGCCTGGGATGAGGCTGAGCAAGTAGGTTCAACCAGTGAATGGTGCCCACAGGTACCGGGTACAGAGATCTGAGTTTGCTGTGCTGGTGCGTGCACACACACATGCGCACCGCTAACACAGGTACACATTATGGAGCACCTACACTGCCTGGGGTTCTCACATGAAACACCCAACGGCCCCGCTTGTTGGGTGGTCTGCACGTAGCCATGATTTTCCTACCTAAGGAAGCGAGGACTCGAGAAGAGATTCATCTCCTTGCGTTGGCACAGTTAGTTAGTTAGTTAGTTAGTTAAGCTAATTGGTGGGGGGAAACAGAGTATAACCCCATTTCATGTTCTTCCCACCACACCATGATGAATCAAGTTTTGAGTCCAGTGGGTTTTTTTTAATAAAAATGCTCCAATGGCAGACACCCAGCTGGCAATTCTGCTTGTTTGTCATTGTTTTATTTTTCCATCAAGGAAATGCTATAAAGGTCCAGATCCCCACTGGGCCTCTGCACAGATCCTTCCTTGAGCCCCCAGCACAGCTTCCCCCATATCTGGCCTTGCTCCAAGGCTGGCGCAGTCCGCCTCTGCCCCAGCATGCCTCTGCTGTGTTCCTTCCAGGCGCTGCACGAGGCTAGGCTGATCATCGATGAGATTGTGACTGATCATTCTGATGCCAGGCCTTTAGGAAAGCACAGGTCGAATCTTCTGACCGTCAAGTTCAACAGGCCCTTCTTAGTCATCCTGATGGACAAAAGCTTCAGCATTCCTCTCTTCCTGGGAAAGATGGTTGATCCCGAGTAAAAGTAACTGCCTCTCCAGGTTCAGCCCTTCACTTGCCAAGCCAAGCCCCCTCCCTTGGTGACATTAAAGAATGGATAAGCTGGCCCGAACTTAAGTGTGACATGCAAATCCCTGAGTCTCCGAGTCTCCTTTCATATCCCCAGGATGTGTGTGGAATCCAGGTCACAGCATCTTTCTATCCATTTAATATTGATTAAGTATTTACACTGTCCAGGCATTGCGGCTGGCAAGCATAAAGTTTTGACTGAAACCATAATTTATTGTACTTATGCACATAGGCACCCAGCAGTGACAGGAGATGGGCATACTGGAGATGGGTGGGGAGATGGGTCAGGAGATGGGTGGGGAGATGGGTTGGGAGATGGGAGGGAGATGAGGAAGATAGGTGAGGGGATAGATGGGTGGGGAGATAGGTGGGGAGATGGGGGGGTAGATGAGGGGATAGATGGGTGGGGAGATGGGTTGGGAGATGGGAGGGAGATGAGAAAGATAGGTGAGGGGATAGATGGGTGGGGAGATAGGTGGGGAGATGGGGGGGTAGATGAGGGGATAGATGGGTGGGGAGATGGGTCTGGAGATGGTTGGGGAGATGGGGGGGTGTAGATGAGGGGACAGATGGGTGGGGAGATGGGGGGGTAGGTGAGGGGATAGATGGGTGGGGAGATGGATAGGGAGATGGGTGGGGAGATGAGTGGGGAGGTGGGGAGAGGATAGATGGGGAGGGTAGATGGGTGGGGAGATGGGTATACTGGAGATGGGTGCGGAGATGGGTGGAGAGGTGGGTGAGGGCACCTAATTAACTACTTAAACTTTGGTAGAAGAGTGGCAGGAAAAGAGGGCAACAGTGAGGCAAAGCTAAGCCAGGCAGAGCACACAGCAGGGAGAAAGTTCAGGGTCTGCACTTCTTAGGGGACCCAATATTTCAGAATAATAAAGGCTCACATCCACATTAAATAATGGTGTTTGGACCTCTGGGTGGAGCAAATGTTAAAATATAAAAATACAAATGCTTCAGAAGAATACATTGATATTGTAGTGCCTAAAACTTCTCTAAACTAGAGAATAAAGCAAAACCCATAAAAGGGAGGATTATCATATGTGACTTTATAAAATGGCCAAAAAAATGCAATTTGATTCACCAAGAAGGTATAACAAATATAAATATACTAGAGGCCTGGTACACGAAATCTGTGCACTCGGGTCAGAGAAGGGGTCCCTCAGCCCAGCCTGCACCTTCTCGCAGTCCAGGATCCCACGGGATGTCTGACTGATGACAAGCCCGCTCCCTACAGTCGGGCATCCTTAGTGCTGCCATGGAGGTGGGAGATGCTTCTGCCACCACTGCTGCTCTTAGCAAATGTGAGCCTGCCTTCTGGCTGAGCAGCGCTCCCCCAGTGGGAGTCACTGACCACCAGGGGCAGCTTCTGCATTGACCGTCTGCCCCTGTGGTCAGAGTGCATCATAGCAACCAGTGGTTCTTCCGTGCAACCAATTTGCATATTAGTCTTTTATTACATAAGACTAGAGACCCGTTGAACAATTTTCATGCAAGAATAGGCCTTCTTTCCCCTGGCTTCATTCCAGGCCACCTGGGAGCCAGTAAGTCCCCACTCTTGGGCCACTGGGAGCCGCCAAGTCTCCCCTCTTGGCCAGAACTCTGCGCCTATAGCTCTCTCCTCCCCACTTCCTTCCCTTCATAGCAGGCGTCCCACCCCAGCCAGTCACTCTGCACCTGCATATGCAAATTAACCTTCCATCTTTGTCAGGTTAATTTGCATACTCACTCCTGATTGGCTGTGGGTGTGGCGTATGTACAGTCAATTTACATGTTTGTCTATTATTAGATAAGATATGTACCAAATATCAGAGCTCCTACATATATGAAGCAAATATTGACAGAAGTAATGGAAGAAATAGAAACACAATAAAGTAGGAGAAACAATGCCCCTTAATACTTAATAATTAATAGAAAAACCAGGCAGAAGATCAAAAAGGAAACAGAAGAGTTGAACACCTCTACAGAGCAACTGCACTAACAGACATATCAGAATACTGCTCCCACGAGAGCAGAATAAACATTTTTCTCAAGTGCAAATGGAAAACTCTCCAGAATAGAACATATATATGTTAGGTCAAAAAGCAAATTTTAATACATTTTAAAAGACTGGAATCATACAGCCTAGCTGGCATGGCTCAGTGTTTAAGACACTGTTTGACATATAAACCAGGAGGTCATGGTTCGTTCCCAGTCAGGGCACATGCCCAGGTTGCAGCCTCAATCCCCAGTAGGGGATATGCAGGAGGCAGCTGATCAATGATGCTCTCTCATCATTGATGTTTGTATTTCTCTATCCCTATCCCTTCCTCTCTGAAATAAGTAAAAATGTATTTTTTTAAAAGACTGGAATCATACAAAGTATCTTGTACAATCACATTAAAACGAAACTAGAAATCGGTAGCAAAAGAAAACATGAAGCATCCTATTGGTCAAAGAAGAATTCATATGAAAATTTTAAAATATCTGGAGACAAGTAAAAATGAAAACACTACTTACCAAAACTTATGGGATGCAGTAAAAGCAATACTAAGAAAATGTATAGCTCTAAGCATTTACATTTTAAAAAAGAAATATTTCAAATCACCAACCTAGTTTCACACCATAAAGAACTAGGGGAAAATAGCTAAACTCAAAGTTAATAAAAGAAAGAACATAGTAAATACTAGAGCAAAGATTTTTTTTTTTTTTAAAGACCTTTTTAAAAAAAATCAACAAAATCAAGAGTTGATTCTTTGAAAAGATCATCAAAATTGGCAAACCTTTAGAGAGTCTAAGAAAAAAAAAAGAATACTCAAATAACCAAAATCAGAAATGAAGACATTACAAGTGATTTTGCACAAATAAAAAGGATTATAAGATAATACTATGAAAAAAATTGTATGCCAACAAATTGGTTAACTAGATACAACAGATAAATTTCTCGAAACAGACAATCCACCAAGAATTGCTCATGAAGAAATAGAAATCGTATAACTAGTAATGGAAATTGAATCAATAATAATAATTTTTTAAAAACTCCCAATAAAGAAAATCCTAGGACCTCATGCTTCACTGTTGAATTCTACCAAGTATTTAAAAAGTAATCCACACATATAATCATCAAACTTTTCCCCCAAAAAATAAAGAGGAAATAATCCTTCTAACTTATTTTATAAAATCAGCGTTACTCTGATACCAAAACCAAAGACACTACAAGAAAAAAAACAATAAACCAACATTTCTGATGCAAAAACCCTCAACAAAATTTGAGAAAATATAATTCAACAGCACATTATGAGGATTATACACCACCATCAATGGGATTTGTAATTGGACAAAGTAAGGGTGGTTTATTTAACATGTGAAAATCAATCACTACAATATACCACATTAACAGAATGAAGGAGAAAACACATGATTACCTCCTTTGATATAGAAGTATTTGACAAAATTCAATATCCTTTCATGATAAAAACACTGAGAAAAGCCGAAACCGGTTTGGCTCAATGGATAGAGCATTGGCTTGGGGACTGAAAGGTCCCGGGTTCGATTCTGGTCAAGGGCATGTACCTTGGTTGCGGGCATATCCCCAGTAGAGGGTATGCAAGAGGCAGCTGATCGATGACTCTCTCATCGATGTTTCTAACTCTCTATCTCTCTCCCTTCCTCTCTGTACAAAATAAAATATATTAAAAAAAAAAAACAGAAAAAACAAGGAATAAAAGACCATATATAAAAAACCACTACTAATATCATACTCATTGATGAAAGACAGTTTTTCTTTTAGTATCAAAAAAACAAGACAAGGATGCCTGCTTTGGCTTCTTCTAGTTAGCATAGTAATAGACCTTTCAGCCAGTGCAATTAGGCAAGAAAAAACAATTAAAAGCATCCAAATTATAGAGAAAGAATTAAAATAATATTTGTTCACAGACAAATTTCAGAACATTATGCATTCAAGAGCACAATCAACATATATAAAATCTAAAGATTATACACATACACTGTTAGAATTAATAAACATAGTCAGCAAAGATTCAAGAGACAAAATCAATAGGCAAAATCAGTTGCATTTCATACACTAACAATGAACAATCCATAAAGGAACTTTAAAAATAAATTCTATATACAATAGCATCAAAAAGAATAAAATATGTAGGAATAAACTTTCACCAAGGAGGTGAAAAATTTGTACACAGAAAACTACAAAACATTGCTAAAGAAATTAAATAATATATTAACAAGTGGAAAGACATTCCATGTTCAGAGACTTGAAAACAACACTGTTAGGATGTCACTAATACCTACACAATCTGTAGATTTAATGCAATCTCTATCCAAATCCCACAAGCATCTAGTATAGAAATAGGAAAAATCCTAAAATTCACATGGAATCTCATGGGACCTGAACAGTCAAAACAATCTTGAAAAGGAACAAAGTGAGAGATCACATGTTTCCTGATTTCAAAGCTACAGCGATCAAAACACTGTGGTCCTGGTTTAGCAGCAAACATACAAACCACGGGATTAGAATAGAGAGAGCAGATATAACCCTAAATATATGTGGTGAAGTGATTTTAGACAGAGGTGCTAAGACTAATGGGTATAAAACAGTCTTCTCAACAAGTAGGTACTGCAAAAACTATATCTACAAGAGAATAAAGTTTGATCCCTACCTTACATCATATACAAAAAAACAGCTCAAAAACAAACAAACAAACAAAAAACCACACCTAAATGTCAGTGCTAAAACTAGAAAGCTCTTAGAAGAAAGCATAGGGGAAAGTTTCATAACATTGATTTAGCAGTGATTTCTTGCATCTTTTGCCAGAAGCACACACACAGTTAAAACTCACAGACTATATCAAATTTCAGAACATTATGCATTCAAGAGCACAATCAACAAAGTGAAAAGGCAATGGGAGAAAATATTTGCAAATATATATCTAATAAGAAGTTAACGCCCAAAATACGTAAAAGAGTCTTATAACTCACCAATGATATATATAAAAAAATTTTTTTAATGAGCCAAAGACTTGAATTAACTTTTTTGAAAAAAATTATATATATGACCAACAAGCAAGAAAAGATGCAAAATGTCAATAGACAAAATGCAAATCAAAACCACAATGAAATATCAATTCATACCTGATTATTTTTTTAAAGAATGTACAAGTGTTGTAGAATTGTGCACCTGAAACCTATATAATGTTGTTTAATAGAGTCACCAAATAAATTCAATAAGAAGAAAAAAAAACTTAATGAGAAAGAATGAATTCTGAAGGCAGAAAAGGAAAAAAGACAATAACCTGCAAAGAAAACTCCATCAAATTATCATCAGATTTCTCAGCAGAAACCCTACAGGCTAGGAGAGCATGGAATGATATCTATATAATAAAAGGGTAATATGCTAATTAGACCAGATAGACCAGACATCTTCCAGTCATCTGGTCCTTCTGGACAAAGCCACGGTGGTGGGGGCCAAGGCAGAGGCAGTTATAGACAATCAGGCAGGCAGGGGATGGCAGTTAGGAGAGATCAGGCTGGCAGGCAGAGGGGTTAGGAGCAATCAGGCAGACAGAAAGAGGTAGTTAGGAGTGATCAGGAAGGCAGGCAGATGAGCAGTTAGGAGCCAGCAGTCCCAGACTGTGAAAGGGATGTCCCAGATTGCAGAGGGTGCAGGCTGGGCTTAGGGACACACACCCCCAGTGCACAAATTTTGTGCACCAGGTCTCTAGTATTCAAAATATTGAAAGATAGAAATTACCAGCCAACAACAATATATCCAACAGTTATCCTTCAGATATGATGACAAAATAAAGGCTTTCCCAGACAAGGAAAAGCTAGGGGAATTGACCAACACAAGACCTGCATTAGAAGAAATGTCAAAAGGAGGTCTTCTAAATAACACAAAAAGACAAAAATATATAAAAATCTGAGTGAGGTGACAGACAGACAGAAGCAGAAAATTGCAACTCTCTTTCAGAACAGGGTGTTAAACACCTAATTATAACATAAAGATAGAAAAATAAAAAGCATTAAAAACTAGAGCTATGCAAGGAAGGGTCAACATTCACAAATCAATTGACATCATATACCACACTAACAAAATGAAGAATAAAGGTAATATAATTATCATAATAGATACAGAAACGTATTCGACAAGATACAACATCCATTTATGGTTTTTTAAATTTCAATAAAGTGCCTATAAAAGTTCCCAGAAGAAAAATGGGCAAAGGACTTAAGCAGACAGACTTTAAAAAAAAAAAAAATAGGGCCAATACCAATTTGGCTCAATGAATAGAGCATAGGCTTGGGGCCTGAAGGGTCCCGGGTTCGATTCCGGTCAAGGGCATGTACCTTGGTTGCGGGCATATCCCCATTAAGGGGGTGTGCAAGAGGCAGCAGGTCAATGACTCTCTTTCATAGATGTTTCTAACTCTCTATCTATCTCCCTTCCTCTCTGTACAAAATCAATAAAATATATTTTTAAAAAATAGGAATGGCCAATGGGAATATGCCAAGAATTCTAAATCCTATTCATAATTTAAACACAAATCAAATTAACAGAATGCCATTTTTCTCCTGTTAGACTGGCATAAGTGTACAAGGTTGACAATGCTCATTGCTGATGAGCATGCGAGTGAACAGATGTTTTCATAAAAGTAAAAATCAAACTACAAAAGGGTGTACAGTATGATTTCTTCTGTGAACACACACATTTATTTAGCCAACTACTGTTTACTGAGCATCTACTAGGTGCCAGGTGCTGATTGTGCAACTGTGAACCAGAAAGACACAGCCCTGCTCATAGGAGCTCAATGGGGGATGCAAGCAATTGACCAGGTTAAGTCAATACTATGCATAGAACAGGGGAAGTTGATGAGTCCTATTGCAAAAATAAATAAATAAATAATAATAATAATAATAATAATAATAACAACAACACAGGGACGAGGTGGGAGTGCTGGAGTCTGAGACACCCTTGGAGTGTGAGGGGAGGCCTCACAGAGAAGCAGCATGGAAACGAGGCAGGTGAGAGGGTGAGCTGTGTGGGGGTCTGGGAGAGATCAGCCGGGCAGAGAAAACAGGCCATGCAAAGGCCTGGGACGGGAATGTACATGTGTCAGGGAAGCGAAGCGAGGGGCAGTGTGCCGGGCATGGAGAGCATGAGTGAGAGAGGAGCAATAGGAGGGGCCAGAAATGTGACTGCAGTGTCCGCTCTGGGCGGGGGACTGCTACAGTGCACACCTGTGTGAGTGGCTTTTATCTGAGTGACCTGGAGCCCAAAGAGGGTTTTCAGCGGAGGCACGGGGCAATTCACATTTTGACAAAATCCTATAAAGATATGGGTGGCATGACCATAGAGCATGTTGCTTTCTTTAGAGTTTTCTACTTTTAACAAGTATTGAGCATTTGTACGCCATAGGCATCTATAGACACAAACGATGGACCTTTTTAAATTAAATTCAAAGTATTCTGTGGCGGTTAACTGGTTAAGTACTACTTTAAGGTTAAAATGGAAGGATGCTGGGAGGCTGGGACCGGTGGGGACACTCAGGAAGGCAGCTCTCTCCTGGCCAGAGAAGCAGGGGCCATCCTGAGGGCGGGCGTTCCGCTGGCATTTCCCGGGTTGTCTGTTTGTGCTGTGGGGGGAAGTCTCCTTAGGGAAATGAGTTTGGAAAACTCTGGGTAAATCTTTACTGCAGGACATCTCAGCCCCTTGCAAATACTACCATCCAAGTGAAAGCAATGATGCAGAGTTTCCCAAACTTATTTGAGCAGGGAGCTATTTTCCTCATCACCTGTAGGGTCCCGTGGAACACACTTTGCAAAAGCCTGCTGTGGGGGAAAGGCTCTGTGGGGGTGGTGCCGAGGGCAGCCTGCAGGTGGCTAGCCGTCACGGCACGGCCAGGGAACGGGTCGGTGAGGCATGATGTGGACGCCCGGGAGCTTCCTCTCCCACGCGCACACATGTCGCGCCTTCTGGGCTCACATGCCCGGGTGCTCAGAGTCCGTGATTCAGACTCAGGTCACCCTGCCTTCTGCCACCCAGTGGCACCTGCTGAAAGTTTGCTCAGACAGCAGAGTGATGGACATTCCTGGTTCCAAGTGGCAGCACCACCTGCTGCTGCCCGGCCCCAGCCCACAGCCTCCGCCCTGGGCACTCCGTGGAGGCAGCTGAGGTACAAGAGGCCGAGTGGACAAACAGGCTTGCAGACAGGGGCAGGTGGCCAGGCTGAGGTTACACAAGCCTCCATCACCTTGGACCTGTTAATATTAACTCAGCCCCAGTGCAGGGAACATCACAACCTCCCACGCCATGGCCCTGATACATGCTATTTTGCTCGTACTGCTGGCTAGCTCTCCACTTGCTCGCACCTGGCCTTCCAGTGTGATCCTGCCTAGTCCCTCCTAACTACGCCACTTCCATTCCCTGTGGCTAAGTGTGGGGAATGACTCTCCCATGGGACGGGATGCCTGAGCAGGAGCCGGGGAATGATCAGCCGGGACTGCAGGAGAAATGTCACCTGGGCCATTTCAATAACTGCCATCAGGGCTGCCTCTCAGAAGGAAACATGGCTTCACAGTGGGCATTCCCTGGCTTGCTGTCTACCTTTTTGATGCCTTGTCATTGTTCACGTGAACTGAGCTTATGAAGAACTAGACTCAGTCAGCCAACCATTGTTCCATTCAACCCTCTTGTACTGAGTGACTCACTCACCCATTCATTCAATCATCTCGTGCTAAGCACCAGCCATGTCCAGTCCTGGGCCACCCACTGCACCGTGTGGGTTTCAGGGAAGCTCAGCAAATGGTTCTGAATTCTAAATGTCTTTGTAAAAGGCAGCAAAGGCTCGGGAGAAACTTCCTTTTCCTGCTGCTGCTTCAGAGCGTTGTCTTTGGGGCCCAGGGTACAGTGGCGCAGGCTGCGACTGCACATGGAGCCCTCAGAGAGCTTGTGGGTCTGAAATGCAGCCCATGCTACGCCTGCCCTTGGGTGCACCTGGTACATGCCCACATCCATCTAGTGAAAGAGGAGCTCTTTGTATTTGGAACAAAGATGCTATTCCTCCAGAGGATATGTGAGAAAACAAGCATAATGCAATACTGACACAATCTGTATGGTCATTTAAGGCATTCACTTTTTTTTTTTTAAATCCTTCTACTTTGCATTGATTTTTTTTAATATATGTTTTTATTGATTTCAGAGAAGGGAAAGGGAGAAATAGAAACATCAATGATGAGAGAGAATCATTGATCAGCTGCCTCCTGTCTGCCCACCCCCACTGGGGATTGAACCCACAACCTGGGCATGTGCCCGGCCTAGGAATTAAACCATGACCTCCAGGTTCATAGATTGATGCTCAACCACTGAGCCACACCTACCCGGGCTACTTTGCACTGTTTTAAACTGTCAGAATAAGACATGGGGGGAGGGGGCGGGGGGGGGAGGGGAGAGGGGAAGGTGCCATTCCTCATGAAGTTATGCACGGGCCAGGGAGATGCTGCTGTGGGTTGAACTGGGCCCCACCCCTGCCAGATGCATATGTTAAAATTCTAACCCTCAGCACCTTACAGTGGGACCTCACTGGGAGATGGGGTCTTTGTAGAGGTGATCAGACATGGCAAAGAGTAATTGGAGACTGAGTTCTAACCCTGGCACTAGCTACTCACAAGCTGTATGGCCGTGGGGGAGCCACGTAAACTCCGCTTTCCCATTCACCCAGCCTCAGGCACTGGGAGTAGTAAATGAGGTTCTACAAGCCATGCTCCAAGCACAGAGTAGTGCTTAAGAAGTAGGGGGAGAGGAACCAGAGACAGGATTGAGAGAAGCCTCATGAGGACTTATAAGCAGGCTCAAAGGCTTGTTTATCCAATAAACCAACAGCTGCAGGTGAAGGCCAGCAGGACTCCAAATCAATCCTCAGCTGATACCAAGAGTCTATCTCCAGCAGGCACCATGAGAACTGGCTCCAATCTCTTGTCATTCGGAGGAAATGCAAGCAGAACAGAAAGAACACTTGCTCCTGAGGCAGGAGCTTCTAATTCCCGCTTGGCCTTGGGCAGTCCCCGTGGCCTCTCGGAACCTCTGCTTCCTGACTATGAAGTGAGAGTGCGGCTGGACCACAAGCAGTAAACGTGTGGCACACGCAGCTCCTGCTCTCCCCCCAGACAGACAGCACCCAGCAGCACGGCCCTATGCTCATCGTCCCATAGGCACTGCCTCAGAGCCCGCCAGGCGGTCCTCCAGGAGCCACCCCAGATCGGGCTCCTGTGCTGTGCGGTCCACATGGCCTCTACAATGCCTTCCAGGTCCTATGTTTTCTGAGACTGGTTCCTTTCCTGGCCAGATAAGACTTCATTTGCATCCTTCAAGGCTGTCATTACTTGGGAGATGGCATTGCCTGGGGTCTTGCATCTGCAGTTGTCCTACTTCTCCACATTTTCTTTCAGACCAGATGTCCCACATCCTCACAGGGTCCCGGGTTTGGATAATTCTATTGTTTTAAGTAAGCTGGCTTCCTCTGTCCAGCCCAAGAGAATCATGATTAGAAGGTGCCCTCACACAGAGAGATGGGGTCTCAGGTGCCTTCTCAGTTTTCCAGGCAATCCTATCAATTACTTACCATTGATGGGTCAGGATAAAAAAAATGGTCATTGGCCATTTTATCCCTAAAGAAAGAACACTTGCTCCTGAGGCAAAAGATTCTAATTCTCACCTTTTAAACCTTTTGTTGTACCTTTATTTGTGGATTAACGCTGGGTGTCACAAGTCAACCATGGAAAAAGCTCTTGCCTATATCGTCAATGTTCAAAGAAACTCTAGCTGTGTGTGTGTGTGTGTGTGTGTGTGTGTGTGTGTGTGTGTGTGTTTACAGGTATTGGCTTCAAACCACTGCCATGTAAGTAGCTTTCTTTTTATTTATTTATTTTTTTAAAGAGAAAACAGCAAAATAATGTGTTTATTGTCTTTCAAAATTACTTTGGAGCTTGTTACGCCCAGACTTCGTGATCCCCAAGGACCACCAGGGAGCCGAGTCCGATGCAAAAACAAAAGAGCCTCTTCCATGCTAGCATGGGCTCCTCCCACTCACGCCGGCAGCATGGTGGAAGAGCAGTAGCTTTCTTTTTAATACTCAAGACTAAACCTTCAAATCACCCTTCCATCTCTCCTTTTACCTCTGCAGCAACCTGAGAAGGTGCCATTCTCTAGAAGGTACCTGCTATAGTAGAATGTACATATGGGTGTCACAGCTCTTCATGCCAAGCCTGCCTCAATCTCTACAAACTGTTTGTTTTTCAACAAGTTAACAAGTTACTCAATCTTTCCTGGGACCATCTGCAAAATAGGAGCAATGCCCCCTCACAGGGACATTTTAGCACATAGTACATATTCTATTACTCAGAAGATACTCAACAAATAAATGAAATTGGCTGCTGTTCTTGTATGTTTCAGGGTCATTATTAGTACTATTTCTGTGTTGATCTGTCAGCCCGTGGGCTTTCACACAGAGAAGTGAGATACTGCTCACGCCCGGGACAATGCAAAAGGGAGCAGCGCTAATGGACAAGCTGGAAGCAGCGCTAATGGTCAGCTATCTGGGCTGAGGAGTAAAGAGGATAGCCAACACCGACAGCTGATTCTGGTGGTCAGAGATGCAGAAACACGTGGGAAGATCATGGTTCCTCCTCAGGCAAATGTCTAGCCCTCAGCCCACTGTACCCACTTCTTTGGGTACATGGTGTGCAGTGCTTACTGGTGCGTGGGGATCTAGAGGAACAGGAACTGCTGAAGGGACCTGGCCATGGAGAATGACCTCATTGTGCTGTCAGAAAGGCTGAGAAGGAAGGACAGATGCCACACTCTGTAGGAAAAGTGTTTTCCCACCCATCCATCCATCCACCTACTTATCCACCCCCACTCATCCATCTACTTATTATCTATCTATCTATCCTCCCATTCACCTCTCCACCCATCCATCCACCCACTTATCCACCCCCCACTCATCCATCTATCTGTCTATCTACCAATCCTCCCATCCACCTCTCCACCCATCCATCCATCCATCCACCCACCCACCCACTTGTGTACTCCCCACTCGTCACATATTTATCCATCTACTGATTCTCCCATCCACCTCTTCATCCACCCACCCACCCACCCACTCACTTATCCACCCCCACTCATTCATCTATCTGTACATCTACCAATCCTCCCATCCACCTCTCCATCCATCCATCTTCTCATTCATCCTCCCATCTGTCTGTCCACTTGTTCATCCATCCACCATCTATCCATCTAGCCTCCCTTCCATCTATCAGTTTTTAAGTACTTGCTATATACTTAACACTGAGTGTGCATTAAGGGAGGGTTTAGAGCAGCAGTCACCAACCTTTTGGACCTCATGGACCCCAATGGTCCTCGGTCCACCGGCTGGCGACTGCTGGGTTAGAGTTACCCTGCTGCCCAACCTGCCCATGCCCACCCCCTACACTGGCCACGAGTGCTGGTTGGCAACCTTCTTGGCCAACATGGCACATGATTCCTCAGTTGAACACCTGGCCAGAGGTCAGCAAAGGCCAGCCAAGACTCCTCCCTGGGCAATTCTGATCACGGCAGGCTCTGGCTTGACGTGACCTGTCCCATGCTAGGCAAGACCCACACCCTGTCTTCCTAGGACCCTGATTTCAGAAGGTGCTGCCTTATCCACACAAGCTGAGGAGGTTGGGGACACTGAGCCCCACCGCCAGACCCAGCTTCTGTGGGTGGCAGATCTGGAATAGAGGAGCCCAGAACAAGACGTCTGTGATGGAGATTTCAGACAAAGTGGCTAGGCCTTAGAGAGCTGTGGCCAGAAGCTCCTCCCAGGATTTGGGGTGAACCCCAACAGACTTTAAGTCATTCCCAAATGAGGCCCAGATGCAGCAGTGACTGTCCCAGGGGGGACAATGAACTGGGCCTCTTACTAAGCAGGGAGCAGGTCCCATTCAGCTGAAGGCTGCTGGGTTCTGGTGGGCACAGACCAGTGGTTCAGGAAACACACAACAAAAGAATGAACACCTGACTCAAAGGGCTTGTGAACCCTGACCCATGTGGCTCAGTTGGCTGAGTATTGTTCCATGCACCGAAGGGTCATGGGTTCAAGTCCTGGTCAGGTTGTGTTTGATCCCAGGTCGGGGTGTGGTCAGGGCACATAAGGGAGGCAACAGAGCTGTTTCTCTCTTTCCCTCTCCTGTTTTCCTCTCTCTCTAAAAATCAATTTTTAAAAATTATCTTTTAAAAAGTGCTTTTGGAAAATGGTATTTTCTTTTTTTAAAAAAATTATTTTTCTATCTTAATAAACTAAGAGGTTCATGATTAAAAATATATATATTTTTTAGCCTGGCTGGTGTGGCTCAGTGATTGAGCATTGACCTATAAACTAGATGGTCATGGTTTGATTCCCAGTCAGGGCACATAACTGACTTTCAGGCTCAATCCCCAGTGGGGGGTGTGCAGGTGGCAGCTGCTCCATGATTTTCTATCATCATTGATATTTCCATCTCTTTCTCCCTTTCTCTTCCTCTCTGAAATATAAACACACACACACACACACACACACACACACACACACACACACTAGTGTCCAGGTGCATGGATTCATGCATATTGAAAGGAAATTAATTAGAAGAAATATTTTAATATCGCTATTCACCCTTTATAATAGAACTATCAACCAAATTCATGATCAACAGTGACAGACTGAAACACATGCATGCAATTGTTGCCATTGAGATCTTTATATGTATCACGCATGTGTGAATCAACTTAGCCTTTTATAGATATAGAACTAACTTGCTTAATTAGACCTGCTTTCTGATCTAGCTAAACTTTTTCCAGTGAAGCATCCCAACTACCTTTTCAGGTAATTGTCAGCAACACAGCAGTAAATATCAACATGAAGCATATTATTATTATTGTAAATCACGCAGGGAGAATAAAGGGTAAAATATTTAACTGCAGCAGTGTTTGACTATATTCTGCATAGTGAGAAAACATGAAATCATTTTCAAGATCCACCATTTGTTACTTCTTTTCAATCAGGTCAAGTGTCTAAGCTTTCCAAATCTCCGTTTTCTGGCTAATGAAAAGAAAATAGGATTCCATGGAGTTTCCTATCTACCTACTCCAGGACTTCTGTGAGGATCAAATGAGATGAGGCAAGTGAAAATGCTTCACAAATATTTGGTTCAAGTGTAAAATGTTTGCACCTGGCTATAAAGGAAGTAGTGTTCCTGGGCTGAAGAAACTCCAAGGAGGCTAGTCGCTAGGGAGAGGAAGCCAGGTATTGCTACGTGACGCCATTACCCAGTACCAACAGTGACCATTTCCAGGCAGGGCTGTGGACCACATTTTGTACCATGGGGTCTTGGCAGCATTGGCTGCAATTTGGTGGGGTGGTGGTGGGGCCTGTGTCCCACTTTGGGGAAGCTGAGTGTTGGCTTGATAGCATAAGGTCTGTGGTGCCATTTATTTTTAAACTAGAGGCATGGTGCATGAATTTGTGGGGTTCCTCAGCATGGCTGGCAATCAGGGCTGATCACGGCCATCTCGCCCAGTCTCGACTGGGGCTGATCAGGGCAGCCAAGCCACAGAGAAAGACTGTGGGAAGTTGACCAGTGGGGGGAGGGACTACAGGAGGTTGGCTGGCCATAGGAGGTTGATTGTGGGAGCACATTGACCACCAGGGAGCAGCTCCTGCACTGAGTCTCTGCCCCCTGGTGGTCAGTGCATGTCATAGCTGTTGTCCAGTTGTCTGGCTGTAATAGTTGCTTCGGCTTTTATTTACATAAACTAGAGTCCCGGTGCATGAAAATTCATGCACTTGAAGGGGGGTCCCTCAGCCTGGCATGCCCCCTCTCACAGTCCAGAGCTCTCAGGGGTGGGAGGCGACTGGCAATCAGGGGAAGGTGATGCCCCCATCACACCTCTGCTGCTGCCACTGCCAGCAGCCTCAGCCGGCCCTGGTTACCTGAGCCTCAGGCAGCCCTATGTGGCTGGGCAGCCACCATCTGAGGCTTGCCTGTGTCTTAGGCTGGCCCTGGGCAGGTTTGGGGCTGAGGTGACTCTCCCTTTCTCTCTAAAATCAATTTTTTAAAAAAATTTTTAAGTGAGAGAGAGAGACAGATCTAATGACAACTTGGGACCCCTGGGTCCAACCAGGCCTGAAGCCCTCTCCACCTTTTAGAACTCTCATTCAAAAGACTCAATAAATATTCTTTTTTCCTTTAAAGAAGTTGAGGTTGGTCTCTATCACTATAATCAAAAAAGAACTGATGGATGAAAATCTGGGGAAGAGGGAAGAAGCTGTATTTTAGAGCCTTGAATGTGAATCTCCAGGACAGCTCACATAACCTCCAGGTGCCTGTTTTTTCACCTAAAGGGGGATAATAGTTCATACTCATAGATCATGGTGGAGATTGGGAGGGTCCAGGGAAGCAACTCACTGCTTTATTCCAGCTGAGGGCGCTTTGAAGGCAGGGCTCTGCCAGACCCAGACCCAGCCTGAGCTCAGCAAATCTGTCTTTGCAGGTGTTAGTGCCATCATGCCAACTAAGGGCACCTGCGGCTCCTATGCCAGCTGCCGCTGGGCTTCCACAAACACTGACGCAACACCAGCCACATTTTGATATAAAACATCAGGGAATTGAACTTCAAGTTAATCTGGGGTGTTGCTGTGTTAGTCAAATTTCCTGGAAAGGCCTCCTATTGGTCAATGACTGGGGGGAGGGGCCACCAGTGAAGAAGGCCACTGGCCCTCTAACCATTAACCAGCCAGGAAGCTGGCAAACAGGAGTTAGCAGCAGCTGCCCCTCTGGCTTACTGTACACCCCTGAGGGCCCAGGACACAGGACCCAGGACCCAGCCAGCAGCTGCAACCTGCACTCTGCAGAGGGTGAGTACCAGCCCAGGACACTCCATCCTTTGCTCTGCCAGAGCTCAGGACACGGTAACTACAGCTTGCTTATTTGATTTACTTTATTTTATTGTTTAAAGTATCTTCCTTTTTCATGTCTCCCTTTCAGCCATATGTAGTGCACATGTCTCCCTTTTGCAGCCAACAGGGCTAGGAGGCAGCCCTGGCAAGGCTTCCGGAAGCCTGCGTGCGCCCATAGGGGGTGTGGTTCCCCCTGGCCTCCTGCTTTGTGGGGGTTCACACTGAGCCAAGACCCACTCCCATGTGTCTCACAACGGATGCCCCTAAGCCAGGCAGCATCACGTCCTGGGAGGGATGCAGGGTCAGGAGGAGAGGGTGCCAGACTGGCATAGCACAGTCACACACACCTCCTGGCGTGGTGACCTGGGGCAAGGATATTGCAGATAAAACAGAGCTCTCTGCTTTCCATCCATGTCCTGGGGCCCCAGGACTGCGCCTGGCCCCCTGGGGCGTCTGTGAAAGAAAGGATCCCTGGGTGTTTACTATGTGGGTCACTTCAGAAATGAGGAACAAGGACTTACTTGAAATGAAATTCATGAATAATAGTGACACTGCATTTTCAGAGAGCTTTTTCACTCATCCTTCTGTTATCTATAGAGAAAAGCAGAAAGGCTTATCACAGGCTCTGCAGTTAGACCACGCAGCTTAGAATTTCAGCTCTGACTCCCTGGGCCTCAGTTTTCTCATCTGTACAATGGGCACAGGATGACCCCGTAAGTGAAGTCACATAGGAAAACACTAACAGCTGTGGCTGATATTCACAACTACGTTGCAGCGTTTTAATCCCCATGGAGGAGGAATAACACAGGAGACAGCAGGAAGAGAAGGGAAGCAAGCCCGCCTAAGTCTAGGCTGCACACTGCAGAGGGCCCTTGCCCAAGAGGGGCTCAAAGGCAGGTTTGGAAGGGACCGAAGCTAAAGCAAAGATCTCACTGCAGTGTGACAGGGATAGTGACGAGAGCAGCACAGAGGAAGGGCTTCCTGGAGGAGGTGACCTGGGACCTGAGGGAGTGAGCCAGAGTAGACAGGGAGAGGCTGGGCCTACAGAGTGGAGCCAAGTGGGGCAAGAATGGGACAGCACCCTGGCCAGAGCCAGCTCCCCAGACACTGGGTGCTGCAGTGACCTTCTCTGCCCTGGCCCCGCAGAGCACTGAGTCTGTGTGTGCTGGGAGGGAACCCCGGGGTGGCCAGCCATGGGGCTGTGGCTGAGACTTCCAGGGGCCACATTGGAGGCTGGGAGCAGGGCTGGCTGTCACCAGCGACGAGGTCATGAGGACCCCCTGGGTCACCTTGGTGAAGATCCACCCTGCCTGGAGCCCTGGAGAATGCCATCAGCTTGTTAATTAAAGGACATTTCAAACTAGCAAAAAGGCCATAGCCGGTTTGGCTCCGTGGATAGAGCGTCAGCCTGCGGATTGAAGGGTCCCAGGTTCAATTCCGGTCAAGAGCATTATCTAGGTTGTGGGCACATCCCCAGTAGGAGGTGTGCAGGAGGCAGTTGATCGATGTTTCTCTCTCATCAATGTTTCTAACTCTCTATCCTTCTCTTTTCCTCTCCGTAGAAAATCAATAAAATATATATATTTTTAAAAAGAGCAAAAAGGCACCACAGAATGGGAGAAAGTATTTATAAGTCACATATCCGATAAAGGGTTAATGTCCAGAATATATAAAGAACTTCTAAAACTCAAGTACAAAAATCCAAACAAAAACAAAAAATAAATAAAAAACCTCAATTCAGAAAATAGGCAAAGAACTTGATATATCAGCTGAGACCACTGAGACCCAGAGTTCTCCTGACTGGCCCCGTCACACAGTCCAAGAGGAAGAGCAAACCGGGGCTTGAACGGGCCTCCTGCCCACTGCCATGCTAGCCCCGTGCCTGAGAGGCCCCGCATCACCTAATGAGCATGTCTCGTTCTGCAGGCCCCGCCGTCCTGAGCGATGCTGCTCGCCCTGTGCGCCTGCCTCCTCTGGCTGTCTCCCAGTGGCCTCCGGGCTGCTCAGGCTGAGGATGCTGATGCTGACATGAGCGGAAGGAGCCAGCACCGGGTCCTGGCTCCTAACAACGTTGACTTTGCTTTTGGCCTGTATAAGCACCTGGTGGCCTTAACTCCTGGCAAGAACGTCTTCATCTCCCCTGTGAGCATCTCCATGGCCTTGTCCATGCTGTCCCTGGGGGCCCAGGGCCAGGCCCGGGCCCAGCTTCTCCAGGACCTGGGCTTCAACCGCACTGACATCTCTGAGGCCGAGATCCATCAGGGTTTCCAGCACCTCTACCGCCTCCTCACGGAGTCAGACACCACCTTGGAAGTAACCATGGGCAACGCCTTGTTCCTCAGCCAGAGCCTGGAGCTCCGACAGCCCTTTTCCGAAGACACCAAGCGTTACTATGAGCTGGACACTGTGGTTACAGACTTCCAGGACTGGGCCAGAGCCCACAAGCAAATCAATGAGCACATTAAGAACAAGACACACGGGAAAGTCGTGGACTTGTTCTCCGAGCTGGACAGCCCAGCCATGCTTATCCTGGTCAACTACATCTTCTTCAAAGGTACCCTCCCCATCCATTCTGACAGCACCTCCCCTGCTATTGCCAAGAGCAGCAACAGCTACCCAAATTCAGGGGTGCTGCTGGGCAAGGCCTTCATTTTACAAAGCAATGCACGTCAGTGAGTCTCCATCCTCCCCATAACCCTGCTAGGAAGATGGAATTATATAATCTTACAAAAGGTCAAAACGACACAGGGAAGAGTTGAGTGACTTGCCCAAGCTTTCATAGGCTGGTGTGAGGCCCAAGCATGTAACTGAGCAGTCTGGCCACCTCGCAGTCTGTAGAGACTGGCTAAGTTCTGGCTGTGGATGAGGCCCTGGACCAGGGACTGGAAATAGCAGGCTAGAACCAGACAGACCCCCGGAGCCCTCAGATTGCACCTAAGCTGTGGTATAGACATTTCCCAGGTGCTCAGAGCCAGCCAGACTTCAGTTCCTCTTCCTCCTTTTGGAACAGCTTTTCCAAAATCCCTTTACTTAAAAACCACCAGGGAGACTGTTAACATGACAGATTCCAGATCCCATACCAGACCTGCGAAAGCAAGCTCTCCATAGGAAAGTCCTACAATTTGCATTTTTAACCCTCTTCTAATCATTTTAATGATCAGAAATTTTGGGGACATACGGTCCTTGAGAATAAAACCTAAGCTCCTTAGTTCCCAACCCCACCCACCCTCAGGGAAGTGGGCAATGTCTGGTGACAGTTGTGGGTGTCACCACTAGGGGCGAGGTGGGACATGCTCCTGGCATCTATTGGAAGGGCGTCTACCGGGAGAGCCCAGGGTGCTGCTCCACGCCCTCAAATGCACAAGACAGCCCAGCATGGTATCTGCCCCAATGGCTCCAGTCCCAAGGCTGAGGAGCCCTGGCCCAGCACCATCTACTTCTTTGCCTCTCCAGCCTGTCAACGTGTTCCCTACACACACACACACACACACACACACACACACACAGAGTGTCTGACCACACTAAATCCCTCTCATGTCCTGCAGTATGGCTGTCCCTATAGAAGCCTGTATGAATTTCCTATTGCTGCTGCAACAAATTACTGCAAATCTGGTGGCTTAAAACAATGCAATTCATTATATTACAATTTTGAAGGTCAGAAGTCCAAAATGTGTCACACGGGGTTACAGTCAAGGGGTTAGTAAGGCATGTTCCTCCTTGCGTGTTTAGGGCCAATCTCAGAAATGGACCTGAGCCTCAATCCATTCCAGGAACGGAAGATGGAACAGGCCTTAAGCCTCTAGGGGTTTCTCTTTCACCAGGAAATGCCAGGGGACTGACAGGGACCTTCCCGGGAGGGGGAAGCTGCTGCCTGATTTGCTCAGCTGTCACTCTGGTGCTCAGCTGCCAGCACGCTCCTGCCCTTACAGGCCTGTCTCCTGCCCTCCCTCTCCCTCTTCTTCCCAGGCACGTGGAAACACCCCTTCGACCCGGCAAGCACCAAAGAGGAGGACTTCTATGTGAACGAGACGACCCTGGTCAAGGTGCCCATGATGTTCCAGTCGAACAACATCAACTACCTCAAGGACCCGGTGCTCCCCTGCCGGCTGGTGCAGCTGGACTACGTGGGCAACGGCACGGTCTTCTTCATCCTTCCGGACAAGGGGCAGATCGACGTGGTCATCGAGGCGCTGAGCCGGGACACCATCCAGAGGTGGTCCGATTCCCTGACCAGCAGGTAAGCCTCCAGCTGGCTGTGTGAACTGCTGAAGTGGATCCGTCCCCAGAAAGTGGAGTGGCTGGGAAAGGGGTGCACCTGGACGCCCTTCTCACCCCACACACACCCTCCAGGGCTCACTGTTTTCCTGTCTGCGGGGTTCCCAAAGGCCATGGTTCTCTGACCTCGGGGCCCATTCATACATCTGTCCATGGACACGGAGGTACTTTGGGGCGTTCACAAGTGAGGTGCCTGGGCCGTTAACAGCTCCCCTCTGTGTCATCACACGCTGCATCATTTTCTTAAACTGAGTTCACCAGCCTCCCACTTAGCCATTTTATTACCTTGCTTCCTGGAAACCAAGTACTGCTAGCATTGCCTGAGAGACCACAGTTAAACATGGAAGGGAAATGGCCACAATACCTACCCTGGAAGCAACGCAAAGCCCACGAGTGATTCTTGCGTCACTCAGGGATCTAACTCTTCTTCAATCAATCAGTAAATATGTAAAACTCAGGACACACATGAGGTAATAACGGAATAAGGAAAAAGAGAGTGAGGAGTGTCCATGCTGATGGGGTGGTGGCCAGGAGAACCAGCCAATGAATCTCAGGCCCAGGAAAGGGATGGGCTCAGAGTGCATATTCAGGGAGGGCTGGCTGAGCATGGGAGCAAGCAATGAGTGAGTGAATGAATGAATGAATGAAGGCGTTCATTTTCCCCAAGGCACTTCTGAGCTACAGGACAATCATAGTTATGGTCAAGCATGTGCCCAGCCCCAATCCTCACCTTGGAGGGGAGGCAGATGTTTTTGAACATGATCTTCACTCTTGGGAGACCTGAGTTCTTCCTGTACACAAGCAAGCAGAGTAGCACCAACCAGCATGGGACCTGGTGGTGGGTGGGGTGGGGCACACTCCGAGGGCAGAGGGGATGCAGGGAAGGGAGCAGACACTTGGAACTGGAGTAGCTCAGGAAGGCTCATGGAGCAGGTGTCATTTCTTTCATTCCCTTAATCACTCATTTATTCACCTAACAGCCGTAATTGGCAGCACCTGCTGTGTACCATGTGTTAGGCCAGTGGTCAGCAAACTGCGGCTCGCCAGTTTGCTGACCACTGGGATAGGGCTTAATCACAAGGAAGAACAACAGCCTGTAATTATTGGAGTCGAGAGTCTAGGTCAGTGGTTGGCAAACTCAGTCAACAGAGCGGCAAACCGTGGCTCTCGAGCTGCATGTGGCTCCTGCTCTAGGGGCCACTGCAATAGGCTAAGCAGAAGCGGTAGAACAATGAACAAGACACAGTGTAGACCGCAAAGACATGCATCCAGAGCAGAGAACAGGTTCTGTGGAATTTACAGTGGACAGTGATGGAAGCTCGGCCCGAGGGAGAGAGGGAAGGCGATGTGTGCATTGCTGGGGGCAGGAGGGTCCCCTGACTGGGCCCAGGGCCCTGGGGAAGGCGATGCAGAGCAGATTGCTTTGGCTCTGAACTGTGTATTAACTGGGTGGAAGTTCAACCAGCAGGAAGTGGCCCCTAGAGCATGAGTGGAAGAGGGAATGACACCAAGTCAAGCAGGCTGTGCCCAGGGCCCCAGCCAAGCTGGCAGCAGCAGCAAAGAATAAGAACAATTAACTCAGATGAACTTAGCAATCCTGGACTTTGCAGGTACAGAATCTAGAAAGAAGCTCTTCTACTTCATTACCTACTAGAGGCCCAATGCACGAAATTTGTGCTAGGGGCTCGGCCCTCACTACCATGGCTTCAGAAAGTCGTCCGTAAGGACATCCAGAAAGACGTCTGGTCTGATTAGCATATTATGCTTTTATTATTATAGATTATTATTATAGATGTAGGTTTTGGGCTTTATGTTCTCGAGTTGCGTTTACTTTGGATGATCTCCCCCATTGTTCACTGCGGGAGCTCCTGGAAAAGTTGATCCCGTCCCATGAACGGGCATGGAGGTGCCTGAGAGTGTGACCTCACTCCTGAAGGGACTTGGGGTCTAGTCAGCTCTGGGATTCAGAGAGACTCCCTATGGCTACATGGGGGACACAGGAGGCATTCTTATAGAGTCCTGAAACCAAACATCTCTGCCCTGTGTGGGGGGTGGTATGTGGAGGGGGGTGTATTTATGTGAGCCTGTGTTTGGGTGATGGTAGACAGGGACCCATTTGCCAGCTCTTCACCATTTCAACTGTCCCACCCCCACCTGCATTCAGGTACAGCGCCACTAGGTGCTCATAACGCACCGGATGCTAACAAATTCTGGAGCACACTGTGCTGCAAGGGAGGTCGACAATCTTTCTCTTTACACCAAAAGTAATCTCTTCACCAACCTACTTTAGCTTACCATTAATCAATAACACATGCCACTTCCTTCTGGATGCTTTTTAAACTAAAGATCCAAAGTGAAATTTTGCACCTTTGGCCCTCATGTGTGACTGGCATGAACAATTCTCTACTCCATCCGAACGGAGCCTCTCAGTCCCAGGAGACAGACCCTCCCTCTGTTCCTCCCCGTGCTTCTGTGACCCTTTCCCCGCCTTCCCTCCCACATCACCTGATGCTTCCCAGGCTCCCCGGCGCAACGAGCCCGCGCTTCAGGTCCAGCTTGCACCCACCTCCCACGGAAGCAGCCACCCCACTCAGAGCTCGCACACACTGTCCTCCCTGCCTCCTGGCCCGCTGTCCAAGCAGATTGCTTTGAACTGTGAACTGAGTCTCACTTACCCGCCTGCTGCACTGCACATGGGCAGCTCTCCGGCGTGAGGAGATGGTGTTTCCCTGGTGTCAATGGGGGAACCCCCACCTCCCGGACTTCCAGCCTCGGTCTGGGCACTGATGGTAGGGTGAGCCATGGCGGACCGGAGATCCGGAGGTAAAGGTCTGCCAGCTTGGCATCGGTCCATCCCCTCGCTTCCCGTCGCCATTTCCCAGTCCAGAGGAGCACCTCCACATCCCGCTCTCCGTGCTGCCTCCTCATCCCCAGAGGGAGGCTCACATTCTCGAGGCCGGGACTCCGGGAGCTGGTAGCTCAGTGCACAGGGCTGCGGCCTCCCGCCCGCTGTGGAGCCCAGGTCATTTCGTTGATGCCCCTCAGACTCGGGGTTTCAGGCACCTTCTCGCTCTCTGAAGAACAGGAAAAGGAGGAAATATTTATAAGACATTAATACCTTGGTAGGTGAGAATTTTAGCACCCCATGCCCAACATGATTCCACCTAACTTTCTAGAAACCTCACTGGCTTTATCCAATGAGAACTGCTGGCCGAGTCCCAGAATTCTTACAGAATCGACCTCAGCGCAGAAGGGCCAGGGCACGGAGAGGGTGCACCGTGGCTCTGCCACACAGCCTTCGTGGCACAGCTGTGGCCAGGTGCTCCCGCCTCCACTTGTGGCAAGGAACCACAAGGACTTCCTCTGTTTTGTTGTTGTTGCTGTTGTTAGTCTTCACCAGAGAAGATATTTCCATTGATTTTAGGGAGAGCGGGAGAGAAAGGGGAAGATAGAAACATTGATGTGAGAGAAACACATCGATTGGTTGCCTCCTGCACAAGCTCTAACCAGGGCCAGGGAGGAGCCTGCAACCAAGGTACATATCCCCAACCAGAATCAAATCCGGGATGCTTCAGTCTACAGACTGACGCTCTATCCACTGAGCCAAACTGGCTAGGACCACAAAGACCTCCTTAGGGACCCTCCTCTTCGATGTTCCAAGGTCCAGCAGTATCACAGGCAGAATCAGCTCAAAGGAAGAGCCGAGAAGAAAAGACGGCAGTTCAGGAGCCCAGTGAGGAAGCTGCCTCTGTGGAGGATGGAGGGGCAGATCCAGCCCGTGCCCTGTGCCTGTCCCTGTCCCTGTCCCTGCCCCAAAGAACCTGTCCAGCTGAGAGGCAGGGCCCGGAGGGATCGCAGGAAGTCTGGCTGGCCAAGCCCAGCCCTGGGAAAACCTAACCCCGTCTGCTCTCCCCCGAGCAGCCCGGTGGACCTGTACATCCCGAAGGTCTCCCTCTCTGAAGCCTATGACCTTGGCGGCCTCCTGGAGGACATGGGCATTGCGGACTTGCTCACCAACCAGGCCAATTTCTCAGGCGTCACTCAAGGAGCCCAGCTGAAGATGTCAAAGGTAAGTGTCTCCTGAGCCTCTTTTTCCCCCAAAAAATGCACAATATACAGCCATCAGCAGCGCAGAGCCGCTCCTGATGGGCCCGGAGCCAGGCGGAGAGCCCAGGCCTTGCCCCTCCCACAGGTGATCCACAAGGCCACGCTGCAACTCGATGAGGCGGGGGCGGAGGAAGCTGCCCCCACCGGGGCCACCCAAAATGTGGCGCCTGGGCCTCTGAGCATTCACTTCAACCAGCCCTTCATCATGCTGGTCTTCGACCATTTCACGTGGAGCAGCCTCTTCCTGGTCAAGGTTGTGGATCCTACCCAGGCGTCCACCTTCCCCAGGGCCACAGCGTGGGCTGACTTCAGGCACCAGGAACTCCACGGAAAGGACATGTGAGGAGGGAGGGGGGCCAGTCCTCTCCTCTGTCATCACTGGCATCGGGGATGGACGGGGTATTAGCGGAGAAGGTGGGGCACCAGAACAATCTGAGTCATGGCCACAGAGTGTAGCCATGGGATTGTGTTTTCTGATCCTCGTACTGCGGTTAAGTAATCATATGTGGGAGCTGGAGAAGGGTACATGGAAGCCCTATTATTTTTGGAAATTTTGTAAGTTTGAAATTCTAAATAAAAACTTTAAAAAGAAATCGTGTAAGTCAAAACTCAACAGGAAGACATTTTCAAAGTGCTGGGGGCGGGGAGGGAGAAATGTCATTATTTTTCAAAAAAAGAGATGACACAAGATGGAAACCTGAACCTATTCAGAAGAATGAGGAATGCTGGAGAGGGCAAATACTTATGTAAATAAGACAAAATACTTAAAAATATCTTTAAAATATAATTACTATTTAAAGCAGAGGAAGTTATCAATGAATGCATCGCTGCTCACCTCCAAACCCTCCCTCAGTGCTGCTCTGCAAACTGAATCTGGGCCTTTTAAGTACTTCTGTGCTGCCTGCTGGGCACGATGCTAACTAACCTCGGTCAGCAGAGGCGGGTAGAGGGACATGGAGGAGGAAGAGGCCTTACCCTCCTGGTTAAGGGCAAAAGGTGTTAAATGAGATAAAAGAACTGAACTGATTGACAGACATATAAATAGGTGTAATACGTATAATAAATAGATGAAAGGTAAATAAACAACAGCTAAACAGATGGATGGATAGGGCATATATCTGAAAAAATAAGAACTGAAGGGTACTTCCTTAAATATACTACTTATCCATATATATCTGAACTTGAGTCCTACAGCCATTGTGTTACTCAGTGAGCAAACATGAAATGCATTCCCACCGAGGTCAAGAGTAAGACCAGGCCACCCGTTACATCTACTACCATTTTGCATTGTCCTGGAGGGATTAGACAGTGCAATTACGAAGAGAAAGCAAAGGTGCAGATGGCATGTAAAGTAGTTGCTTAGCACTAGAACACCAATGACTGAACTAACTCAAACAATGGAAGAATTCAGCCTAATATAAGCAAAAGGAATTCCGATGCAAGAGCAGACCTTCATACACACATGCCAGTTAAGACATGCACTGGAAGAGAAAACCCAACAGCAACCAAAGAGATACACATCCTGTATAATAAAGAGCTAATATGCTAATAGACCAAACAATAGAACGGCCATCCAGACGACCTTCGGGACGAAGCCGGGCCTCTAGTTAGAAACAGACAAGATGCTCACAATCTATGTTCAGGAAATTATAAAATACTTCTTAAAGAGGCAATCAAATGAACAAAATAAACTGACAGACAAAATAGATCCAGGGACACAGAAGCATGGAACAGACTGTCGAACCTCAGAGGGATGGTAGGAGGGGAGGGGGGAGGTGGAGGGGAAGGTGGGGGTAAAAGATCGAAGAACTTGTTATACATATATGCACAACCCATGGGCCCAGACAATAGGGTGTCGGAGGCCTGGGATGAGGGGCGGAGGTGGGCTAGAATAGGTCAATGCACCCGGAGGGTGAATTGGACATATGTAATACTTTCAACAGTAAAGATTTTTTTTTTAAAGATGCAAAATTATACTTGAACAAATGGAAAGATGTTTCTTCTTGAATAAGATGCCTCAACATCATCCAGGTGTCAGTTTTCCGCAAGTTAATTTGGTGAGGAGAGAGAATCACTGCCCACCTGACTCCTGCATGCTCCCACTAGGGATGGAGCAACAACCGGGCATGCGCCCTGACCTGGTTCACAGGTTCACACTCAGCCACTGGGCCACACTGGCTGGCCACAAACTAGGAGAAATAAATTCTTGCACTTTTGGAGGCAAAGTCAGAGATAAGGTGTCGGCAGGGCTCGCTCCTCCTAGAGGCTCTGAGTGAATCCATTCCGAGTGTCCTGGCGGGGCAGCCGCCGGCAGTCCTGGGCGCTGCCCGGCTCTCTGCCTCTGTCTTCCCAGGGCCTGGTCTTCTCTGTGTCCCCCAGCTCCCTCTGCCTTCCTTTCCTAGGGATTTCTGTCATTGGAGTTGGGGCGCACCCTAAATCCAGAGCCATCCCCTCTTCGGATCCTCACCTTACTTGCATCTGCAAACAGCCCCCGCCCCCTTTTTTTAATCTTTTAATGGTTTGAGAGAGAGGAAGGGAGAGGGAGAGAGAGAAACATAAATGAGTCATTGATCTGCTGCCTCCTGCACGCCCCCTACTGGGGCCTGGGTCCGCATCCTGGCATGACAGACATGCCAGCCTCTCTGTTCCCAGATGGACACTCAACTGCTGAGCCACACGGGCCAGGCGCCCCCTTTTCTAAATAACGTGGCATTCACAGGCACCAGGAGTTAGGGCTTGGGCCTATTGGGGGGGAGGGGGGGGGCACTCTTCAACCCAATAAATGTAACAAAGTTACAGGTGCGTTATTTTTGATCCAGAAACCCCGCTGCTAGGAATTTGGCCTAAAGACACACCTCCAAGGCCTTTTAGGAATAACCTGCTGTGTGTCCCTGAGCAGGTTAACTGCCCTCTCTGTTTCTTTACAGCCTCCAGGGAGCACCGCTCATCTCCCTCCTATGGAAGGTTCTTTTTTCTCCACCGAGGAAAACCCACCCTAGGGAGAGCTCCTGTGTGCAGCCTCCCGACCCGCCCACACAGGTCAGCCTAACTCCTGACCCCTGCCCCGCCCCCCGGCCCCCGGCGCCCGCCCCCGGGCCCCAGAGCCCACCTCCCGGGCCCCAGAGCCCGCCCCCCGGCCCCCGCGGCCCGCCCCCCGAGCCCCAGAGCCCGACCCCGGGCCCCAGAGCCCACCTCCCGGGCCCCAGAGCCAGCCCCTGGGCCCCCGGCGCCCGCCCCCCGGGCCCCAGAGCCCGCCCCCCGGCCCCCGGCGCCCGCCCCCCGGGCCCCAGAGCCCACCTCCCGGGCCCCAGAGCCAGCCCCTGGGCCCCCGGCGCCCGCCCCCCGAGCCCCAGAGCCCGCCCCCCGGGCCCCAGAGCCCGCCCCCCGGGCCCCAGAGCCCGCCCCCCGGCCCCCGGCGCCCGCCCCCCGGGCCCCAGAGCCCGCCCCCCGGCCCCCGGAGCCCGCCCCCCGGGCCCCCAGCGCCCGCCCCCCGGGCCCCAGAGCCCGCCCCCCGGCCCCCGCGGCCTGCCCCCCGAGCCCCAGAGCCCGACCCCGGGCCCCAGAGCCAGCCCCCGGGCCAACGGCGTCCGCCCCCGGGCCAACGGCGTCCGCCCCCGGGGCCCCCAGAGCCCGCCCCCCGGGCCAACGGCGCCCGCCCCCCCGGGCCCCAGAGCCCGCCCCCCGGGCCCCCGGCGTCCGCCCCCCGGACCCCGCGGCCCGCCCCCCGGGCCCCCGGCACCCGCCTCCCGGGCCCCAGAGCCCGCCTCCCGGGCCCCAGAGCCCGCCTCCCGGCCTGCACAGGGCAGCCTAACTCGGGCTCCCCTGCGCCCACCGCCTGAGGCGGCTTCTGGGGGGTGGGGGGCGGGACGGCCGGGGAGGGGGGGAGGGAGGGGACACTCGCCTGGGCCCTCAGCCGGGCGGCCTGTCGCCCTGTCAGGTGAGACTGAGCCTCGTGAGGCCAAGAGCCGGGCATTTGGCCCCACGCATGCGTGCGTGCGTCCGTGCGTGCGCAAGGGCATGCGGGATGCAGGCGAGCGAGCATGCATTCGTGCGCGGGCGGGCAAGCGTGTGTGTGCATGTGTGCATATATGTATGCCTGTGTGTGCACGGTGTGCGTGCGTGTGTGTGTGTGCGTGTATGGTTGCGTGCGTGAGTGTGCGTGCACACGCATGTGTGCGTGCGTTGCAAGGATTTGAGAAACCTCTTTTCCATCTGCCCAAGCTTCCCCCCATCGGACCCACATGGAGCCTACTGGCTGCGGGTCCCCCCCCAACACACACACACACACACACACACACACACACACACACACTTTTTCCTGAAGCTGATGTGCCAGTAACGGGCCTTGATTTGTCTAGAAGCCGCCACTCTGGCCGTGGGAGGTGGGAGGTGGGAGGTGAGAGGTGGGAGGTAGAATGTAGAGTGGGAGGAGGGAAGAGGGAGGAGGGAGGAGGGATTAAGGAGGAGGGAGGTGGGAGGTGAGAAATGGAGGTGGGCGGTGGCTCTCAGAGTTCCGGGAAGGTCAGAGCTGTCTCCGAGTTCACTCCGGTCACCAGAGGCCTTCCTGTCAGCTTCCCTGGTCTCTCTCAAAAAGGTGCGTGTGATGCTCTCCAATTGGGAGCAACTGGACATCGGGGGCCTGGTTCAGTGCGGGCTCCTGGGCAGGAAAGGCCTGGGCCCGCATTCCCCTCTCTGACAGTCCAAATCCGGCCGGGGCTTGCCCCAGGGGTTCAGTCTGGCAGTAAACTTATACAACACATGACACCCATTAGCCCTTCCGACCCAGGTGCCCGGCTGAACAGGCAGCACCGGCTTGAGCCCCGCCTGGCGGTGGGGGTTCTGGCTGAAGCGCTGGATGGATAACCACGTGCAACACAGATTGTCCCACCGCGGCGTCTGACCGCATCACACGTCTTCCAGGGGAGTTAAGCCAGGGCGTGTACAATTCAAAGAAGCATGATTTTCTTATCCTTTACTTTTATTTCCCCTCCATATTATAGAGCTGTATTTTGCTTTAAAAAATAAATAAATAAATAAATCTGTGGCCCTAACCAGTTTGGTTCAGTGGCCAGAGCATCGGCCTGCAGACTGAGGGGTCCCAGGTTCGGTTCCGGTCAAGGGCATGTACCTTGGTTGCGGGCACATCCCCAGTAGGAGGTGTGCAAGAGGCAACTGGTCGATGATTCTCTCTCTTCGATGTTTCTAACTCTCTATCCCTCTCCCTTCCTCTCTGTAAAAAAATCAATAAAATATATATTATTTTTAAAAAATCTATGGACACATTCTAGTAACTATACATTTCACTTCAGGGCAGTAAAGGGCACAGGAAGTTTAACAAAAAGGAGTGGATGGGGCTTTTTGTCTTAAAGGGCCTCCACCAGCCTTTACTGGATACATGAGGACTCCGGCCCTTGAGTCTGGCAAATTGTAAGCTGACCTTGAGTTGACCTTGCATTGCTCATAGCATGTGCCTGTCTGTCTCTCCCACTGAACCCACAGTTCCTCGGGGGTTGAAGGAGCAGGTCTTCATCATCTCTGCCCCTGGCACGGGTGGGGACTCAGGATGCCCCTTCGCAGCAGTGGGCGCGGAGGGCAGTGCCTGGGCTTGCAAAACAGAAGCTCCTTTGGAGGGATTTGCACACACAGGGTTGGAGGGGCGGCGTATGGGGGGGGTGGGGGAGCCTCTCTCAGTGTGTCTGCTTTTCCAGAAACACCAGCATCTCCCGCAAGATGTTAATCAGTAACGGTCCCTCCGGGCGCACTTTGGAACAGCAAATATTTGCCGCGGGCTCTCAGCTGCGCACCCCAACCTCTGCCTGCGCCCGAACGCAGGACCTTCCCAGGCGCCCAGGCCACAGGCTGGTGAGAGGCAGCGCTAAGGGGGCCTTCCCTGTCCAGCCAGCAGGGTGGACTCCAAGGTGAGAGGGGGGTCTGGGCAGCGCCTAGCCATCACTGGGGGGCGGAGGGGACAGCGGTGGGGGGAGAGCTGTGCTGTGGACACAGGGGCTTCCTCTGAGGGAGGAGGAAGGGGATGAGGCTTTAAGTCCAATGAGTTGTGTCCGCAGCGCTCACTGTTCACACCACACTCAGCGCCCTGATCTCCTCCCCCTTAAGCAACCCCCACCTCAGGGCCCGGTGGGGGCTGCCCAGGTGATCGGGGGCTGGGAAGCGGAGAGTGAGCTGTTGATTTCCTCCCACTCGGCTTCTCCAGGATGACGCGTCCTCGGCGTGCTTGAGGGGCGCCCGCACAGATTCCGTCCTGTTCAGTACATGAACGTGACCGTGGGGGGTGGATCCCTGGGTCCGGCCAGTGAGCAGCGTGCGGGGCCGTGGACTCCTGGGCCCGCTCCGGGCTGACGGAGGAGCCGCACAGGAAGGCCGGACCTGGAAGGGGAGGGCTGTATTTGGGGGCTGGGACTGTTCCTGGGCTGTCAGACAGAATGGCCCGGGTTGGGGAGCACGGTCCCGGGGGTGAACGGACTAACTGGGGAGTGGTGCTGACCACTGTACCCGGGCCGAGCGCAGACACGGGCATTGAGGCTCCGGCTGCAATGAAGTGAGCATCGCCATGCATTGCCTGGTTTCCCAGTGTATCCGAAGGTTGTGTGTACGCTGTGGTGTAGCTTATTCAGTGTGCAGTGCTGTCGTGTGTCAGCCAATACACATGCCTCAGTTACCAAAGACTGTATTGCTAGAAGATGCTGCCTCCCAGCTGGGCCTTCAGCGCGTCCGGCCCTTTTTGCTGTGTGGGGGCTCGCCCTGATGCTGAGCACGAGGCAGCCTGCACACTCAGGCATGGCCAGGGTCCGAGCAGCTGCTGCAGGAGGCGCTTCCCCAGCATTTGCGACTGGAAGCCACCGGACTCGGCCTTGACGTTTAGAATTGCGCCCTGGCATTTAGGGATCACTGCAGACGTACGCCACTGTGTGCGTGAGGTAGTGGCTTCGGCACGATTCTGGGGGCCGTTTAGCATAAGCAAGACCGGTGCGCTGGGTCCTGGGCTGGTGTCACTTGTATGAGGCACAGACGAGGTCACAGCGCCTGTGTGAGGGAAGGCGGCTGGGGAACGCCATCGGGTCACACGGGGGCCTGCTCAGAGGGAGGGTCTCTACTGAGGGGACCCCTGTGAGACCTGCAGCCTGCCCTGCCCGGTGCCCACTGGGCTGAGTGGCTGCCCTCCCAGCCCCAAGGGGGGCATCTCAGTGGCCTGCCCAGCCAGCTTCTGGGTCACAGACCTGCACACCAGGAGCTGAGTGTGGAGACTGTGGGCCCACAGCCCAGCCCTGGGTGTTTACTCAGACCGGAAACGGGCAGGTGCGCAGGAGCCAGGCTTTGCGCCCAGGTGCCAGGGAGCCTGGAGAGGTGGCAGGCTGAGCCGGCTAGCGGTGAGGAGCGTGGGGTGAGGAGATGCCCTGCCAGGGCCAGAGGCCTGGCTCCACGTGGGGCCGAGAGGGAGGAGGCACTCACAGCCTCTGTGAGGGGGAGAGGTCAGCCCGGCCTCCGTCAGGACAAGCGGCTCCTGTGTCTGTCAGGGCCTCCAGCTGCAGCGGAGGAAGGCAGAGCCGGCAGGAGCTGGGAACTGGGCGCCAGGGCTGTCAGAGGGATGCAGGGGGCAGAATTCTCACCCCCGAGCCAGGCAGACCCAGCACTTGCCCTTTCCGGGCCCTGATGGCTACTCCGATCCTCTGCATCCCCAGCCAAGCAGGCCCCAGACCCAGGGCCCCGAGACCCAGCTTGATGGGCTGCTGTCGAGCACAGAGATCAGACCAATGAGTGAAGCCGACCAATAAAGGCCTGTGGACCCCCTGACCCCGCCCTGCTCTGACCCTACTCAGGCCACATCCTCTCTGATCCACTCCTCACGGGGAGGTGGGGGGTGGGGAAGAGGGGAGGCCAGGCCCTGCCACGGGCTGGGGCCCAGAGGTTTCCTTCGGTACCAATCCTCTCCTCGGTGGTCCAGGTCCATCCTTCTTGCTCTGGGTCTCCCTGAGGGCGCTCGGCTGCAGGAGCCGGAGGGAGGCCCCTGCCCCCGGCCTCAGAGGGAGGAAGTGGTCCCTGGAGGACGGGCCAGAGCACAGGGACGAGGGGCTGCATCAGGCGTGACCACCCACCTCCTCTCTCCTCCCAGGAAGCCCTGCGGCTGGAGAGCGGGGCTGCCTCTGCTCCCCGCGGACCGGATGGCTGCGGCGCTGCGCCTCCTGCTCCCCTGCCTCCTGGCCCAGGTGTGGCTGGCGCCCGGCACGGCCCCGGCGAGGCCACAGACCCCCGCCCCCGCCATCCAGAATGAGACCCTCCAGGGGTTGCGGGCCCCGGAGGAGGAGGAGGAGCCCTGGCTGCCGGCCGGCGGGCAGCAGCTCTCCGAACAGACCTCCCACTTGGGGTTCAGCCTGCTGCGCAAGATCTCCATGAGGCATGACGGCAACGTGGTCTTCTCCCCGTTCAGCCTGTCCTTGGCCTTGGCGGCCCTGATGCTGGGGGCCTCGGGGCAGACCAGGGCCCAGCTGGAGGGCGTGCTCAGCCCGCACAGCGCGAGCCAGGCGGGGCCCGGGCACCTGCCCGCCTTGTTTCGGCGGCTCCGGCAGCACCTCTCCCGCAACCAGGAGCTGGGCCTCACGCAGGGGAGCTTGGCCTTCATCCAGGAGGACTTTGACGTCAAAGGGACCTTCCTCAATCTGTCCCAGAGCTACTTCGATACGGAGTGTGTGGCTGTGGATTTCCGCAACGCCTCGCAGGCCAGGACGCTCGTGAACCGTTACGTTAACCGGGAGACCCAGGGGCAAATCCCCACGCTCCTGGATGAGGTCAATCCCGACACCAGGGTCATGCTTGTGGACTACGTCCTGCTCCAAGGTATTGGAACGTTCTGTTTCTCCTCCCCGCACCCCCCCCTCCGAGCCGGGTCCCAGCGCAGTCCCACCCCCTGCTGCTCGCCTCGCATAGGGTTAATGCCAAGTGATGTTCTGGGAGGTGGGGTCTCACAGGCAAACCACAACAGGCGTGACGTGTGACGTCCCAGGCACAGGCCGGGCGGGAGTGCTCCCCATGCCCCTGCCGTGGCCCGTGTGCGTCCCTAGTTTCCGAGCACCCCCGCAGTTGTCCACGCCTCTAGGTGCTGGCGCTGAGTCTTCCAGGCACAGGATCTGTGCGATCTGGGCTTACGTCTTTGCTCCTTCGCTCTCCCCTTCTGTGAACTGGGGCAAGTGACGATGTCTCTGGTCCTCAGACTCTTCATGTAGAAAATGGGGGCCTCCCACCTGCTGTGCAGCGAGAGTGAGGCTCAGAGAGGTGAGCCTGGCCAGGTCACTGAGGCCAGACCCTGCGAGAGGGGGTGGGGGTCCTGACACTTTCACCCCGGACCCTGTCGGTCCTGCCCACTATGGGCAGGAGGGCCTCGCCGAGCCCGGGAGAAGGTGCTTCTGCTGCCGGGCACAGCCCAGGACAGTCTGTGCAGAGGGTCACGCTCACGCTGGTGGCCTCCCGGACCCGTGGCTGTGTCAGCAAGGACCGCCCTGAGCAGCCATGTGGGGAGGCCATGGCTCCTGTCCCAGGGACCCGGCCCGCACGTGGCTGCGCACACTGAGGGCCAGCAGAGGCCTGGCTCCTCCTGCGGGAGCTCAGACAGGGAGCCATGGTGCCCGCCTCACTGTGTGTGACCACAGGGGCCCCGTCCTGCCAGCGGGAGGGGCGGGGAGGGGCAGGGCCGGGCGGCCTTGGGTAGTGGGTTTGCGGCCTGAGCTGTGGGCAGAGAGGGCAGAGAGGGCTGCCCTCTGGGACTTCAGCGAGAATGCCACCCGGCAGGTGGTGTCCACACCGAGTTCTCCTCCCCTCCAGGAAAGTGGCTGACCCCCTTCGACCCCGCCTTCACCGAGGATGACACCTTCCACCTGGACAAGTACAGGACGGTGAAGGTGCCCATGATGTACAGCGAGGGCAACTTCGCCTCCACCTTCGACCAGCGCCTCCGCTGCCACGTCCTCCAGCTGCCCTACCGCGGCCGGGCCAGCATGCTGGTGGTGCTCACCGAGAGGATGAGCGACCACCTGGCGCTGGAGGACTACCTGAGCGCCAAGCTGGTGGGCACGTGGCTGGGCAGCATGAAGACCAGGTAAGGCCTCTGCGAGCAGCTCCCCAGAGGCCGACGGGCTCCCTGGAGCAGGGGCTGCGTTTGCCCTGCCCTCTGTCCCTGCATCTCAGCGCCGCTCGTTCAGCCGCTCGCCAGGCGCTGCCACGCGTGCACCGCGGAGCCCTCGTGGGGCTCACGTCCCAGTGAGCGAGCCCGGGAGCCCCAGCGCAGGGGGTGAGGGGTCCCAGGGCGCAGGGCCGCCGGGAAGGCCAGGGAAGGCGGTGGCGGAAGTGAACAGGACCCTGCGGGGACTTTGGGGGGGCAGAGAGAGAGCCTGGGGTGGGAGTGCCTGGGGGGGTGAGGAAAGCAGGCAGCAGGGAGGAGGAGGTTGACGGCCAGGGCACAGGCCCGGGGCCATGGCACAGCCAGGAGGGATTGGGCTTTTCCTGAGGCCACGGGGGTCTGGGCAGAGGAGCCCCAGGGGCCGCCTCCTGTTTGAAGAGCCACACAGCCACGTGGAGTAAGCACACTGGGGGGGGGGGCCTGACAGGAGGTCCTGTAACCCCCATCAAAGGCTGTGGGTGAGCGCAGCCTGAGCAGTACGGGGAGGGGATCCCTCGGGACCCGGAGGTGCGGGTTTGCGAGTGGGCTGGATGGGGGGGGGGGGGGCAGAGAAACCGGGGGAAGTGAGCACAAGGGGATGAGCCACAGCTCCGCCTGAATAGTGGGCGCAGTGCTGGGTGCCACATTAATTCACACAACCCCCTGAGCCCCGGAACCAGTGCTGCTGCTTGGGGCGACCCCTCACAAATTAACTGAGACTTCTTTAAGACGACTCTAGTGTCAGCTATGCATTTCCGTGCTTTTTATTTTTGAGCCACAGAACTCATCTGTTCAAACAGTAATTTCAGAGGAGAACTCCAGTGCCTATAAAACAGAACAGCAGCATGTCTCTGCCTACGAGGTGGGGGGGAGGGGGGGTGCGAGGGGCGTTCCCTTCTCTCCCTCCTGCTGTCCATCCGGGCTCCTGAGATTCCGGAGCACGAGGGGCTGCAGGATCCAGGCTGAGGCTGCAGCGCCACCTGGGGCCTCAGGGCTGCTGCAAGCAGACAGCTGCTGCCAGGCGCCCCAGGCCGGGCTGTTGTTAAAACAGGGACATGGGTGCCAAAGGCAGCCTTATGGCCAGTGAGGAGCCTTCTTGGCCAGTGAGGATGTGCGTCCGTGGCCGGGAGTTGAAGCGGGCTCGGTGGCGCTGACCTTACCTATCTGGTAGCCAGGGCGGCTTTCCCCAAGCCAGAGCGTCACCAGAGAACAGCGTGAGCTACACACGCCCAGAGAGCGGGCCCCGTTACGGGGATGACCTTGGAGAGAGTGGTCTTTGTGGCGAGCAGTCCGCGGCTCTGCCCGCATTTCCCCATCACAGCTCCTTGTCCCACAGACACATGGAAGTTTTGTTCCCCAAGTTCAAGCTGGATCAGAAGTATGAGATGCATGAGCTGCTTAAGCAGATGAGAGTCACGAGACTCTTCTCGCCCTGGGCCCACCGGGGCGAGCTCTCGGCCATCGCGAGAAACCTGAAGGTGTCCCAGGTAAGCCAGGGCCTCTCACGAGGACCCAAACCCCACCCAGGGAGTCGGGCCAAAACCAACACTTATTTTTGCAGATGGTTTTCACGTTGAGAAAATACCAAGTTGTAGTAGAAGCTCCGGTTTAAATTCCAAGGACTTGAAATAGCACTCAAGTTGGATGTTTTAAGAATTTTGAGCTCCTTTATTAAAACATTAGTTCGGCTAATTTAATTTCTCCTGTGTAGAGCTCTCCCCTCCTCCCTCAGCACTCAAGGAGAAGTGCACCCTGACAAGAAGCTCAGTCACGGGTTCATGTAAAATGTCATGAAGTCACTCCGCTCTTAAGCTGAAAGAATCCCCCAGAAGCCATCTGCCCAACTTCCCACCCTCCTGGAACCCCCTCTATAATATCCCTACAAATTACCCTCCAGTTTTCCTCCCTCCCTCCCTCCCTCCCTCCCTCCCTCCCTCCTTTCCTTCCTTCCTTCCTTCCTTCCTTCTTCCTTCCTTCCTTCCTTCCCTCCTTCCCTACCTCTTTCTTGCCTTTTTCCCCTCTTCCTCCCTCCCTCCCTCCCTTTCTTCTTTGTAATGCTTCCAGTGACAGGGAAGGCAACACTTTGAAAAGCAACTCAATCCACAAATGGCCAAAATTGTTGTTGTTGTTGTTTTTCTCATATATATGGCTTTGGGGTGTGTTTTTCCAATAACCCCACTAACTCATCCTTTTGGGCCATTCTTCTGCCTCTAACACTACCAGCCCATCCTCTCTGGCCCTTGTTCTGCCGCTAAGGAACCCCCTCAGCTCGTCCGCCTTCCCAGTGGGAACCTGCTGATTCCGCGGGGCCCATGGCGAACAGCCAGGACATTGCGGGGAGCCGCGCACTAATGCCAGGAGGAACCCCTCATTATGACGACTGAGAAAATGTCCCACCATTTCCAAGTGGCAGCTAC
This sequence comes from Pipistrellus kuhlii, assembly GCF_014108245.1. Classification (NCBI taxonomy): domain Eukaryota; kingdom Metazoa; phylum Chordata; class Mammalia; order Chiroptera; family Vespertilionidae; genus Pipistrellus; species Pipistrellus kuhlii. The sequence continues at coordinate 827,948 of NW_023425590.1, read as the reverse complement.
ATCTGCCCCTGCTCTTTTTTAGCTTGGGGTTTACTACAATATTTCCCCATGTTCTCGTTCCAAGCGAGCTTAAAAATGGCACCCCACCCCCTGAGCGGGACTCAGCAGGGGGAGCAGGCCTCAGCCAGGCCTTGGGCTCGGGAGGTTGAGGCATAACCAGGACAGCCTGCAGGCCGGCACCTGAAGGCTTCCTGCTGCGGACAGGGCCCGGTGACTCCATGCGCTCTTCACAGCTTAAATCCCAAACCACTGACTGTCCTCCCTGCTGCTCCCGAAGGGAACCTTCATGCCGGGACCTTAGGGGGCCCCGAGAGCTACTGCCTGGGGTTTCCTTTGTCTCCTCTTTTAACAGTTAGGTTGGTCCATCACCCACGTAACGTGAGGTTCCAGGACGAAAGGGCCTCCCAGCCAGGACAGGTGGCCTGAGTCCAGGCAACCGGAGTCCAGGAGGTCCTCAGGGAGCCCAGCCCTTGCCAGGGACTCAGAGCTCTCCCAGGCGCTGGGAAGCCGCTGCAGACTAGCCAGCCCCTCCCCAGCTGGCCTGCAGAGCGGAGGCTAGAGCATGCGGGCTCCAGGCAGCGAGCACCTTTCCGCGGAGCACAGCTGCGCCCATGGTCCAGCAGCACCGGGCCTCGCTCAGCGAGCACCGCTGTCTGAGGCATGCGAGCAGGGGTTGGCCGGTGTTTCCCATTTGGGGTCCCGGGGTCTCCTGGTATCTGAGCTTCCAAGGCAAGTCCCTGGGCAGCCTCCTCTCAGCACAGAGGAGCCCCTACCCCCGTTCCCACACTCAGGGCCCTGTAGGCGGGGCCACAGCACAAGCTGCCAGGGCTCCGTGGCCTCCTCTTGGCTGTCCCTCCCACGGCCCCCGCTCCCTCCTCTCCCAGGTCTTACAGAGAGCGGTGATCGAGGTGGACGAGGAAGGAACCGCGGCCGCCGCAGGCACCCTGTCGGAGATCATTGCTTATTCCATGCCTCCCGTCATCAAAGTGAACCGGCCATTTCACTTCCTGATCTACGAAGAGACCTCCAGGGTGCCCCTGTTTCTGGGCAGGGTGGTGAACCCCGCCCTCCTGTGACCGAGGACACTGCTGGGGGCGGCAGGAGGATGGCGCCCTCTGCTGCCGGTTCTTGGAGAAGTCCGAGTGCTCCAGTCAGACTTATTCCGGGTGACGTTGGCCAGCCCGTGCGGGGTGTGCTCCTGGGCTGAGAGCCTTAGCCCTGACGGAGCCCAGCGTGGCAGGATGCCTCTGCCCTCCGGCTGCTCACACGCCTGGACACTCTCTCCAGAGGAGCCGCTGGGAGGAAGACACGGACACATGCTCCATGAGGCACGTGCTTCGCTCTCTACTTCCCTCTGGTGCAAAACAAGCATTTTCTTGCCATCTGCTATAAAACCACTTCTTGCTGACTAACATGAGAAAACAGCCCAGCCCTGTGGCTCGATGGTTAATATCGACCTATGAACCGGGAGGTCACGGTTTGATTCCCGGTCTAGGCACAGGGCACATGCCCGGGGTGTGGGCTCAATCCCGTGAGGGGGAGTGCAGGAGGCAGCCAATCAATGATTCTCTCATCACTGATGTTTATCTCTCTCTCCCTCTCCCTTCCTCTCTGAAATCAATAAAAATGTGTTAAAGAAAAAAAAAAAAAAAAGGAAACACAGTGTAACTTGGCCTGATCCAGTGTCTGCATCCGTGCGGCCGTGTCCTCCGTGGCAGTTAGAGATGCCTGGCATCACTTGGCAGAGGCGTTACTGAGCCACAGGTCACCGGTTCAATCCCTTCATTTGACAAAGGACAGGAATGGAGAACCAGGCACAGGTCACACTATGGCTTTCAAGGCACTCTTGGGGTCTTTCCGACATGTGTATTAAACATTTGATTTTAAGACAGTCTTGGTATAAAAATGAATATATTATGCACTGTATTTGCTTTTATACCGATGCAGTTAAAGCATGTAACTTGTTTATTGCAAAAAGTAAAACATGAGCCCCCAAAAGTACCCTGGGCCTTAGGCACTCTGCCTACTGCGCCTGATGGACAAATGTCCAGGACACGGCAGAGAAAAGCTTGCCAAGGTCACCCCGTGGCCCAGGCCTGTTTCTCTCTTCTTTCCACCTAACCCACCTGGCGCGGTCCGCTGGCCAGCCGCTGGCTCACCGCTCGGAAGCCGCTGTGGTTAAAGGAGGGAAGCTGGCCTGCGCCGAGGCAACAGGAAAACACGTCCCCGCGCTCTGGGCGGGCACGTTGTCACAGACAAGGAGGTGTTTTGCGAGTAAATCCTGTGACTAGACCCAACTCACCTTGGAGTGTCAACTGTGTTAATGAAATGCCTATTTGGATTTCTATCGGTTTGCTATTGATTTTATACCTAAAATTAATTTATTGATTAGTCCTTAGCTGTGAATTTAAATCAGAGCAGTGTGTGGCGGGGATGTGAGCAGCAGTAACAGCAAGCTGTAGCTTAAAGGTTGGCTTCCCCTCATTCCACAATCCGGGCCTGGATTCTCCCCTGTGCTCCTCCGAGGGCACCTCGTGACCGCTGGTAAGGCAGGGACACAAAACAGAGGACTCACTCCGCCTGTCAGGATTCAGTTAGCAGGTTTATTTGTGGGAAAATACCTGCTTTTAGAGATGAACCTTATGGGGGGAAGCCTATGGAAAAATGGTCTCTAAAATGAACATGGCCGAGGCCAGTGACGGAAAGCTCACTGCTATGGAGGGTTCATGTAACATGCGAGCACACTCTCCCTCGCCTCCCACCAGCACTGCCAACGATGGGGCGTAAGGACCGCCCTAGGGCTGCTCTTCAAGGCGGACAGTGGGAAGTGCAGTCACTGACACAAAAATCCAGCTTTCAACTGAGGGGAGAACCTGAACATTACAACAGGCTTCGCTATGTAAAGCGTCAGGTTTTTAAAACTGTTCCTACAGGCAGACAGACACCCACACACCCACAGTCTCTCACACGGGCTATAATGATGAGAACAGAGTACTGAACGAATCTAACTCATTTCTCTTCTCTGTGACACTCCTACTCAAGCTGAACAGCCTGTTCACTTCCGTTCAAATATTTCATGTTCACCTACTAACCACAAGGCAAATGGTGCCCCAGAGGAAGGGGCAGGTCTGAGCTCAGGAAGTCAGATAATGGAAATGATTTTCAGATGTGTATGAGGCTGTGGACGGATATTTCTATATGCTCCTTATTCTACCGCTATGAAGTAAAATCCACTTACGCCCTGTCTCCACTTCTGTAGATAGAATCCTACAGGTCTGTTTTTGCTTGCAGTGCTGACCTGTGAAATTCTAGAACCTGTCCCTAAAATGCACGTTTCCATCACCAACCAGCAGCGGTGATGGCCTCCTCTCTGCAGCTCAGGTGGAGGAGATCTGCCCCACAGCTGGGTCACTCTCTGGTACGCCGCTACGCCAAAGACTTGTAAAGCCTCGTTTCGGTGTAAATCTAAGTATGTGTGGATGGTCATAACGTCATCAATTTGTTTTCTACTCTGATTTTGTATATCTGGTTTTAGAAATGTACATGATTTTTTAAAATATTTCAACAATTTTAGAAATGATTATGTTCTGCAAAGGAAAGAGGAAACTTGTGAGCAAATTTTGATTGACTGCTACTTGATTGCTTAGTGCTCTGGAATGAGACTGTCTTGGCCTCTGTAAATCCTGGGTTGTAGACGCTATAGTGACTTTTCTCTGTCGAGTCATCTCCTCTGCGCTCACATGCATGAAGGAAACGAAGGTTTCTGACTCTGCTACATCTATTAGTGAGCAGCAAACTGGAGCTCTCCCTTTTACCTAAGATGGCAGAGTCCATGCTTATGAACCACAAGCTGGGAAACTGCTGTCACGCTGAGGTCCCTCTCACGCCCCAGACTCTCCCCATCACAGTGTGGAAGGCCATGTCAGTGCTGTGTTGGGAGGTGTCATTAAAAGAGTTAAATGAAATCCATAAGGAGTGCATTAAACTAGCCATATGGTCAAGCTTCTCGAGAAGCTTTTAAGTACTGGCAAATGGGTTGAATAATTCCATTAACCTATCCTTAAATGAAAGATACTAAGAACATTAAAAATAGCCAACAGGAGCCAACAGTAAGGAAAGGTGGAGAGGAATTGAAAGTTCCACACCAAGTGGCTGTTCCTGAGTAATTTACAGTTGAGGTCAGCATCTTCTGTTTCTCATCACTTAAAAGTGAACTGTCTTACTCTCATTAGAGAACAAAAATGGCAGAAAAGTATTTAAAACTTTTTTTCACAAACACAGGTATCTCATTAACCTATGTTTTATTTTAAGTAAATTCACTATTCATTATTTCACATTATAAAAAGTAACCACACACGCATTTGCATTCACAAATTAGATCATATCTTTATCATACATCAATATATTTTAAAAAACAAAGATTTTCTAATATCAGTATAGTTATATGCTAATTGCATTTTGTAATAGAGAAGCTGACAATAGCTTCATACAGTATATCTCAAGATCTGACATTTTAAAATTAATAATCGTACATGTTCTACAGGCAAACTGTGATGGAAATATTAGCATTAGTATAAATAAAGGCTGTTGACATAGCATAAGCATGATAGCTCAGAGTAACAGCTGATTCAAACTAGATTCATCATTTTTTAATTAAGGACAAATATAATCTGAAATGTAAACAAAGTTTACATAAACAAAATTTTTATAAAATAAATTTTTCTAGGAAATAAAGGAAATCATGGATCTATTATTTTTAAGGTAATTGTGGCTAAAAGTTATCAGAAACCTTAGTGGGATTTTCATTGCCAAATTTAAGCTTCAGAATATCCGGGTACACCATGTGGTCACCCCAACCAGACGGGGAACACTGTGGGCTGCTGGCTGTACCCTTCTCATGTGACTGTTCAGTTGGGCTTGGAGATGGGTGAGAAATAGTGTTTTTCTTACTCACTCCCAGCCCCCTCCGTGTGATTCTCCGGCGAGGGCAACTGCAATCGGTGTGGGCTCTCGTGCAGTGTCAGTGCTAAAGCTCTAGAACAAGTAAACGGGTGGTTTTCTACACAAATAATTCTGCCGCAGTCGTTAAAGCACATACTAAAGTCGTTTTTCATTACACTTCACTGTAACATTGGAATTCTGCAACCACATTATTATTTAATACATAATCTGATTTCAAATATGGGGCTTTTAGCAACATCAGCTGCCCTAATGTATCTCATTTCCATTAATTAAAAGAAAAGAAAAGGAGCCCGCCATTGCTTTAGCTTTTGTCCATCAATCACATTATCTCCAGGTGTCTTTGTTTTGCGCCTCCTTCATCAAGCAGATGATTTAAGGGTTGGATTTTCTGGATTTTCTTTGTCAAAAAGGATGTAAAACAGAGAGGGGGGAGGAAAAGGAAGAGAAAGGGAAGAAAGGATGGATGGAGGGAGAGAAGGGGGAGGAAGAGAGGAATGGGAAAGATAAGAGAGAGGAGAAAGGAGAAAATAAAACATGAACAATTTTATCCATATAATGCTTAAAAAGTAAATAAATATAGATAGAATCTATTCTGAGAATTCTGAGCTAGTGAAAAATAAATTACATATTAAATATTACTTGGAATTACCTTTAATTACCAAATCCTGTGTGCTCCTAAAATAGCATTCAGTTCAATTCATACAACTTTCCTTACATTGTTTTTTCATATAACCATAACAGAAATTAATGCAGTTTAAATGTATCAGTCATCTGGCTTTAAAGGTTTAAAATACAATGCATTCCTATACATCCTTGAAGAAACCTATATTCCCAACTACCAGATGTGTGTGCCATCTCTGATACTGAAAAGTTGGAGAAGGTACTGTGAGGATTTTGTTGGGCAGCAAAAACAGATATTATTTTCTGAAATTATTCCCGAGGCTTATTTTAAATATAAAGGGTATATTTCCATTTGGAAATAGCGTGGTGCTGAACTGTAGGTGATACTTCACAGAAACATGAAGAAGCATAACCACATTGACCCCTGCTCCGGTCATGGGCAGTGTGCATTCATGGGAACTTGAATGAGAAGCACGTTAGATGGAAGTACAGTTATGGACTAGTCGGTCAGTCACATGTTAAAAAAGCAGCTGTGATACCAATATCCATCCTCCTTCAGAACGTTCAGAGCAGGAGAAACAATGTGATTGTTAGCAGAATGTCTGTTTCTAAATTCATTTATTAAAAATTATATATATATATATATATATAATTGGTTATATAATTAATATAAATATACATTATTTATTGAGGAGAAATTTCAGTCTATGAATAGGAAAAACATGCTCAACAATGAAAGAACAAATTTAAAAAGTAATCCTGTCTAATAAAAGAGTAATATGCAGCTGAAACCGGTTTGGCTCAGTGGATAGAGCGTCAGCCTGTGGACTGAAGGGTCCCAGGTTCAATTCCGGTCAAGGGCATGTACCTTGGTTGCAGGCACATCCCCGGTAGGGGGTGTGCAAGAGGCAGCTGGTCGACGTTTCTCTCTCACTGATGTTTCTAGCTCTCTATCCTTCTCCCTTCCTCTTTGTAAAAAAAAAAAAAAAAAAAAAAAAAAAAAAAAAATCAATAAAATATATTTTTTTAAAAAAAGAGTAATATGCAATTGACCATACCTCCGCTACACCCACAAGCCACACCCACAAGCCATGCCCACCAGCCAATCAGAGCAAGTAAGCAAATAAACCCAACCAAGATGGCTACAGCCACAGAGAGCAGGAGGGAGGTTTGGGTTCCCCCGGCAAAAGAGGAAGCCAAGCTTTCCACCTGTCCTTGCAGGCCCAGACCTCCACTCAATGCTACAAGGTTTCAATTATAGAAGGTAAACAAATTCCAACAGAAATGGCTGCAGCCATGGAGCAAGCAGGAGGCTAGGCTCTGCTACAAGCTACAAAGTTTCAATTGTAGAAGGTAAATAAATTCCAGATACCAGGGCCTCTGCTTGGGTCACCAGGGGGCGTGGCCTGCCTGCAAACCACCACAGGCCCCTCACCCAGGCTACTCCACACCCCAAGAGAACCCCTACTGATCTGGGACAACCTTCAGGGCAAACCAGCAGACCCCCACCCATGCACTAGGCCTCTACCTATCTAATAAAAGAATAATATGCAGATTGGCCATCACTCCAATACACAAGATGGCTGCCCTCATGTGGTCAAAGATCCTGCCCCCATGTGGACACAAGATGGCCACCACAAGATGTCCAGCAGGGGAGGGCACTTGAGAGGGACCAGGCCTGCAAGGGAGGGCAGTTGTGGGCAATCAGGTAAGCAGGGGAGGGCAGTGGGGAGGAACCAGGCCTGCAAGGGAGGGCAGTTGGGGGCAATCAGGTAAGCAGGGGAGGGCAGTGGGGAGGAACCAGGCCTGCAAGGGAGGGCAGTTGGGGGCAATCAAACCTGCAGGGGAAGGCTGTTAGGGGTGACTAGGCTGGCAGAGGAGGGAAGTTGGGAGTCACCGGGCCTGCAGGGAATGGCAGTTGGGCAGGACCCAGGCCTGCAGGGAAGAGCACTTGTGGAGGACCAGGCCTGCAGGGGAGGGCAGTTAGGGGTGACCAGGCCTTGAAGGGGAGGGCAGTTAGGGGCAAACAGGCTGGGAGGAGAGCAGTTAGGCATCAATCAGGCTGGCAGCAGAGTGGTTAGGGGGTGATCAGGCTGGTAGGCAGAAGCAGTTAGGGGCAATCAGGAAGGCAGGCAGGCGAGCAGTTGGGAGCCAGCAGTCCTGGATTGTGAGAGGGATGTCTGACTGCCCATTTAGGCCTAAACGGGCAGTCAGACATCCCTCAAGGGGTCCCAGATTGGATTGGAGAGGGAACAGGCTGAGCTGAGGGACAACCCCCCTCCATGCATGAATTTCGTGCACCGGGCCTCTAGTGTGAAATAAAGGAGAGTTGATAGGAAGTTTCAATGGTCTTTATTTTTAAAAATGCCTATGGCATTTAGAAAAGTAAGTTAAGAGGAAAATGAATTATATGCTGATGTAATTGTGTTCTTCAATAGGAGAATTTCAGGGCAGTCTTTGAGAGGAGGAAGGTCAAGAGTGATGGAGAGGCCGGATCACAGGAGGCCAGAACAGGAAGGCACCATGGCGGGTACACCAGGAAACCCTGTCATTTTACCGATGAGACCTGAGGCCCAGAGTGCTGAGCAGAGCACCCCCAGTGGCTCAGCTCCCTGGAGAGGGCCCCGGCTCCAGCTCCCTGCTCTTGCAGACAGGACCCTCTTCTGGCTCAGTCCTCGGGACTTTTAAAGGGACCGACCATGTATAACCACTAGAGCAACTATTCCAAAGAGCACTCTCTGTAAATAAAACTGGCCTCTATATTAACACTACTAATTTGTAATATCAATATTGTTTTTTTCTGTGATACATAATCCTACTTTTTCCTTGAGCTCCTTTCCATAAATTTGTTTCTAAATTTGAATGAATCTTAAATACATCTATATTTATATATACTGGTGAGCAATTAAAAATTTAGAGAAAGTTACAATATAGTTCAGTTCCTAAAAAGGACACCAGCATGGAGTTCTCACTAAAAGATGGATGTCGGAATCCTTGTTAGCATATTCATGAATTAAGGGACATATTAGACAAAGGTTTAAATGCTGATTTAATCTGAAGGTTCGGGCGCCTGTGAGTAGAGTTGGGGCAGGCTGATCAGTCACATCCACGTGACATGGTCCATCCGCCCTCAGGATGGTTTTCAGGGGGCTGCCCTCCTCCCCGTTTACACTAACCGGAGCATGGGCTTCAGTGACTCTCGCAGACACTAACAGCACATAAAGAGGACCCGGGGAAGGAGGGGACAGGCCTGCATGGCCTCCCTGTCCAGGACAAGGACAGAGTGAGGGCTCTCCCAGGCTGCCCACTCGGGATCATGCTGCAGGAAGACTCCGTAAGGAGCAGCAGGGCCCATCTTCCGAGCTCCGGGCGGTGACACAGTGTCCGTGACACTAGCTGTTCAGAGGGAGGCACTGACACCAGTGTCTTCTTCAGTAACCTGCCTGGGTGCAAACCTGTCACAGAAAATTTGTAAAATCTCGGACATCAGTGGGAGCCACTTAAAGTCTCTTGATTCCCTTAGTTGCCGTGTCTCTGCCACATGCAGATCATGTCATACAAAGTGTCACCATGACAGAGCGCGTGTGCTGAGAACCCCTTTTAATGTAGGACATTTCCTCGTTACAGACAGTCCGCTCTTGGGAACTGAGCGGGAGGGACAGGCCCTGAGAGGAAGGAGGGTGACACACTTAGCGGTGCGTCCTGGTTACTTACAGTGTGGCCTTACGTGGTGGCGGCTCTTTACCTCCACTGCTCTTTGGATCAACGGGGTGAGCGGTCCCACGGGATGTGCTGGGGAGGGGAGTGCTGGGAGAAAAGGACGGCGGGAGGCTGCTGGCGTTGCGGGTCCGGAACGAGTCATCTGGAAGGAACACACGCGGCGTCAGACTCACTCCGTTTACGGAGCCAGGCGGGACCCGGGCGGGAGCAGCTTGACGGGAGCGGCTGCTTTTTATTTTAAAATCAATTTATTAGGGGATAGTTTATAATAAACTGCATCCCTACCAAGTGTTTCTCTCCCTGCCTCCCGTCCGTGGGGACTTGTTTGCATTTTCTGAATTTTCTATAAATGGAATCGGATAACATGCCCCCTGTTTGTGTCTGGCTCCTCTCACTCAGCACAGTTATGAGGAGGCTCGTCCATTCCTTGTTGGAGCGGACTGTGTCCCACTGCAGGGATGTGTCAGTATCGGCTTCTCCATCTCCTGCTGCCGGACATTTGGCTTCCCCCAGTTTTTGACCATGATGAACGGAGCTGCTCTAAACAATCATGTACGAGTCTGTGCGGAGATGTAGCTTTTCCTCTCTCTTCGGTCACAGCCTGGGAGTGGGACCCTGGGTCACACAGGAGGTGCTGTCAAAGGAGCTGCTCCCGCACTGCGCACCGGCGTCTCTGAGCGGGCAGCGCTGCCCCCGTCCCGCGCTCCACGCCGGAGCCTTCGCTGGGAGGCGCCTTTGCTGTCAGCCTCTCAGCGGGCACTGCCACCCGCCTACGTGCCACCTGCGGCTACTTCTACCCCCCAGGGCACAGCGAGCCATCCTGACAGAAACCAATTTGCCAGCGAAACCTAACCACTGCTCTCCAGCCTCCCGGCAGAAAAGGTGTCTGGCCCTGGTCTAAAGTGTCAAAGGTGGACTATTGAAATGTTAGCTGTGTGTTACCTCCAGGAGAGCCCTCGTGTTTTAATTGAGTTTGTTCCTGCAAAACACTTGACTCTGCCTCAGCGGGTCCTCAGACCGTGGCAAAGCCCATCCTATCATTTTGTCCCTTTTTCTCTTTTAAAAGAACTCCTACGTCTTGATACAGTGAAAACAAAATAGGACAGTCAAGTATTTTCTCAATTGCTAGAAAAAGGTTTCATAGGTATTTGGTAAAGATACAAGTTTAGGAAAAACACTGTATCTAGAAATACAGAAATTACTTAAGGAAAGCCGTATTTCATTGAATTTAGCAATGCTTTGAGGAGCTCAGGTTTCTACTCACCAGTCAGTGAAATCGTAGAAGTCTTTGCTAACCCTGAGGCAGAAGGTATATATGCTACTGTAGAAGTTTTACTGGAAAAGAACATAATTTAATTTAAATGCAAAAACATGTTTATTTCAATCCCACTCATCAGCATTTGGTCTTTTTAAATCTTTTTTTTTTTTTTTTTTTTTTTTTTTAATGTTTTCCCCTAGCCCTGACTAGTTCGGCTCAGTGGATAGAGCGTCAGTCTGCGGACTCAAAGGTCCCAGGTTCAATTCCAGTCAAGGGCAAGTACCTTGGTTGCAGCCACATGCCCAGTAGGAGGTATGCATAAGACAGCTGATTGATGTTTCTCTCTCATTAATGTTTCTAACTCTCTCTCCCTCTCCCTTCCTCTCTGTAAAAAAAATAAATAAATAAATAAAAATTAAAATTAAAAAAATCAATAAAATATAAGTAAATATATAAATAAATAATAAAATGTTTTCTCCTATTTCTTATGAAACATGCTTGCTACTTCTATTTTTCATTTATTCTTTCTATTCCATGCCTCAAAATAATTATGTGCCCTTGTCCGGGAGTTGAGCCCTTAACCCTTCAGCATTCAGTTAGACTGATGCTCAAAGCACTTAACTAACTGGCCAGAACAAGGCATAATATATTATCGTGGCTGTAGTCTTCCTAGAATACCAGTACCTATTTTTATACAAATTGGTCAACTACTATTTCTTAAGTCTTTACAGGAAAAAAAATTATCTACCCATAGAAAACTCAAAATTAATCCTAATTTTTATAGTAATGTAACTATTTCACATATAATGAGATGTGACTATAAAATAAAAATTAAAACGTGAAGAATGACAGATCATACCTAGAACACTTGTCTAAGTTGCCATATTTTGTATGGAAAGCGTGATTATTAATAGACTGGCTTCGAATCAATTTGGATTTCTTGATTTCCTTGCCTAGAGTAACAAGAGAAGGAAAATGTAATTGTTCACTTCACCTTGAGAGGCCCCATGCCCAGCCCCTCTCCCGCTCCCACCGTTTCAGTTCACACAGACGGGCCTAGCTTCCTTTCCTCAGTCTGAGCTATTGGGGCATCTTTCTCCCAACTGTCCAGTAAGAACTCCCGAAGCAAACAGTAAGAGGAAAGGGTGCCTTAGAGTAACATCTCTGCTCTAAGGAGGTGATGTCCCTGTAACTGCTTTCTATTGTACAAAAGGAAACGGAGACAGAGAGGCCGTCTCTTACTTGCGGACGTGGACGTGGTGCTGGCCGAGGGCCCGGCCACAGCAGTGGGGACACTCTTGGGCGGCGCTGTTGGTGTCTTGATGTCTCTGCCTAAAACAAACTCTGCTGTGAGAGCTGTCATGGCCTGGGGTGCTTCCTCACCTCACAAACACACAGGCCACACAGAAACAAGGAAACACGTCCCTTGCTAAGCAGCATTCTTTCCACGTGTGCTTACCCTGCATGTGTACGCATTTCCATCTCAGTCATCCAGTGACCCACTTCACATTCTCGTGGCTGCTGTCACTTTCCTTTGCAGGATCTGAAGCTCCACACTGATCCCCACCCCTTATTCACGTACTCTTAGCATCCAGACATTAGGCAGCCAGTTTTTTAAAACTACTTTAGAAGTAAAAGCAATTTTCCATAGAAAACTAGCATGGTCTCTCAGAGGCCAGGATTAAACACTATTTGTGTGATTTGGCGGTGAAGACACAAGAACACTACTTACGTTTCTTTTCGAAGGTTTTCTCATTCACGGGCCTCCCATCTTGTTGCTTCTCTTTCTCTAATTGTTCCTATTATTAAAATAGTATCTGAGCATTAAAGGTAAGCATAAATAGATTTAGAAAAAATGTTCTAAGGAGAAATTACTCTAAGTTCTAGAGAAACAAATATTGTTTATAAAAATCCTTTTAAAAGTTTCCCCCCGCCCCCAAATTAGTGTCTCCAGTTTCTTTCAGATTTGTGTTTTGTGGGGGTTTTTTTGTGTGTGTGTGTTTTTTGTTTTTTGTTTTACATCTCAGGAATTGTGCTTTTGAGGACTTGTTAGGCTAAAACAAGATGTTTAGTAACATTGTGGGAATGACTCTTTACTTTCTAAGATGTAGTTACTGATTCTCAGCAAAATATTTGTTACTATTGGTCATTTCCATTTCTGATTGATAAATAGCAAAATAATGTGTTTTGTTTTCTTTCAAATATGTTTTTATTTATTTTAGAGAGAGGAGAAGGGAGAGCGATAGAGAGATAGAAACATCAATTGGCTGGCTGCCTCCTGCACACCCCAAGCCCACAACCCAGGCATGTGCGCTGACCAGGAATCGAACCAGTGACTTCTTGGTTCGTGGGTTGATGCTCAACCACTGAGCCACCCTGGCAGAGCAAAATGTTTTTCTTTTAAAAGACTGAGAGGAAAGGAAATAGTCTTTGGGACATATTAAAAGTGTCTTATTGAAGTATAATATAAAGTACATAAATTGTAAGAGCACAGCTCAATAAATTTTCCCAAAATGAATACACCTATATAGCCACATCAGCTGACAGATCAGGATATAAAACATTACCAAAACTATACTCAGCAACTGGAAAACATACATTCTTTTCAAGTGCACCTGTGAAATAATGAAAAAGATAAAGAAAGGAGACAAGATAAAAATGTCCATACAGCCCTGGCCGGTGTGACTTAGCGTTTGGAAAGTCCACCACATACCAAAGGGTCATGGATTCAATTCCTGGTCAAGGGCACATACCTGGGTTGTAGGTCCTACTACCAGCCTCATTCAGGGCATGTGAGGGAGGCAACCAAGCAATGTGTCTTTCTCACATTGATATCTGTCTGTCTGTCTGTCTGTCTCTCTCCTCCATCCCTTTCTCTCCTCTCTCTCCTCTTTCCTTCCCTTCCACTGTTTAAAAATTAATAAACAAAATATGTGTGGTTGAGGATTAACAAAAAAACAAAAAACAAAAAAAATCTCCATAAAAAGAACCAAATGAAAATTCTAAAACCAAAAATAAAAAATAGAAAACTGAAAAATAAAATATCATTAAGAGTTATCTGCTAACAGCAATGTTATTTATTTCTCTATCTTTTCCTCTATTATCTTGATCATAGTAATCCTAGTTATCCTGAAGTCCTTGTCTGCTAACTCCAGTATCAGGATCATCTATGGGTCTTTTTCTATTGCCTGATTTTTCTTTTAGGCATAAATCATTCAGTCCTAAAAAAATTTTAGAGCTCTCTTAGTCTTAATCCTGAACTAGAAAGTGAAATTAAAAATTTTAGCTTATATCAATATTTTCTCAAATGATACCAAAAACATAATATACTTAGAAATAAATCTAACAAAGACTTCCTTGAATGCTACACTATGAGAAAAAGTAAAGGAGGCTAGAGATTAGGGGTGACGGGGGAGGTCAATGGAGGAAAAGGTGACATATTTAATACCATATGTAATACTTTAAACAATGAAATAAAACTTTAAAAAAGTAAAGGAGGCTACATAAATGGAGGGGTAGACATAGTTCATGAATTAGGAAGGCTCATGTTAAATGGCAATTCTCCAAATTGATCTGTAGATCAATCCTAATTAACACAATCCTCACAAAAATGCTAGCAAGCTTTTTATAGAAATGAACAAACTGATTCTAAACTTAATATCAAAATAAATTATGATGGAAAAAAGCATGACAAAAAAGATCACATAACATTATTAAATTTATATAAATTCTCGTTGCAAACTAATTTGTAGTGACAGAAACTAGAGTAATGCTTTCTGGGGACTGCAGTAAAAGATGGGAATCATAAAGGGACATGGGAAGCCTTTAAAGGAATGAAAATGTTTGGCACTTCGATTGTGTTGATGGTTTTATAGAGACACGTATATGTTAAAATTCCTCAAATTGTACACCTAACATATACAGTTAACTGTATGTCAATAATACTTAAATAACATAGTTTTTAAAGCCTTTCAAATATCACTTTCCTTAGTTCCTAAAATCACAGATATCAAAAGATCAGAACTCTTGCCCTGGCTGATTTGTTCAGTGGTTAGAGCGTCAGCATACAGACCAAAGGATTGTGGGTTCAACTTCCAGTCAAGGGCACATACTTTGGTTGTGGTTGCATGTTCTACGGTCCTGGTAGGGGCAATTGCCAGAGGCAACCAATCCATGTGTCTCTCTCGTGTTGATGTTTCTCTCTTTCTCCCCTCCTCCCTTACTCTCTCTCTAGAAATCAATGGAAAAAATATCCTCCAGTGAGGATAAAAAAAAAAAAAAAATGATCAGGACTCTTTCGTGATTTAGAAAGAAAAAAAGTAGTATAAAATTGAAAGAAATTATTTAGTAGGTTTATTAACAAAGCATATGTAATATTGGTCAGAAAAAAATATGTGTATGTGCATGTGGAAATAACATACCATTTCCAAAAGAAGTAGTTCTTCTCTTTCTTTCTCTTGATCCAACAAATCTTTCTCATAAAACTTGTTCTGAAACTAAGTTTACGTTTAAAATGAAATTGTGAAACATTAATGATGAGTGGATGTTAACTTTTAAGAATAAAAGCAAAGAGCGTATACTTACAGCATCCATAGACATTTCCATTCTGTCCAACTCTAACACAGTCTGTAAAGAAAGTTTTTAAATATTCAATGGTAATTAAATCAACCAGCATTTCACAAAAAGACTGTTTCCAGAGGCAGTTTCAAATAAGAGACTTCTACACTATGTATAAGGTTAGTTAGAAATCTTTTAAAGTTCTTCCAAATTCTACATTATATATTTTTATTTTTCTTCAATCTCTATAGTTCTAATGCCAGGATCTATTTAAACTTTTAAAGTTTTTTACTTTAAGGAGAGCAAGTCTACGCCTGGCCAGTATGGTTCAGTGGTTGAGTGCCGACCCATAAGCCAGGAAGTCACAGTTCAATTCCCAGTCAGGGCATGTGCTAGGGTTATGGGGTTGATCCCCAGTGTGGGGTGTGTAGGAGGCAGCCCATCAATGATTCTCTCTCATCACGGATATTTCTATCTCTTTGTCTCCCTCCACCTTCCTCTCTGAAATCAATAAACATTTTTTGAAAAAATAAGAGCAAGTCTAGAGAAATAGTTTACATACTAAACATATGCAATTTAACTAATTTCTAATAATTCCCAATGCCACTCTTTGGAGTTTTCAGAAATACAGTATAATTTTTTAACTTTAAAAATGCATCTTAGCTAAATATACAATATATCAAGTAATCTGTCATTTGGCTTAAAATTCTTATTCCTTTCCTTCCTACAGAAACTTTTGATTAATATGACACTCTAATCAATAGAAGAGACTTTATTCTGAATTCATTCTCTCAATGTAATATTTGTCTTTCAGAATATTGGTCTGACACCAATTATTTCAATCTAACAATGATCTATCTACCCCAGGGCTCTATCTCTGACAGAGCAGAGTACTTCTCTAATAAAGTAACTCTAATGGACAAAATAAAGTACATCTACACATTCATAAGCCAAAGCTATCTGTTGCAAACATAATCCTATATAATAAAACCCTAATATGTAAATCGAATGGTGGAACAACCAGTCACTATGATGCATGCTGACCACCAGGGGGCAGACACTCAATGCAGGAGCTGCCCCCTGGTGGTCAGTGTGTTCCCACAGGGGGAGCACCGCTCAGCCAGAAGCTGGGCTCATGGCTAGTGAGTGCAGCGGTGGTGGCAGGACCCTCTCCCGCCTCTGCTGCAGGTGGGCTGTAAGGAGCGAGGGGTCCCAATTGCAAGAGGAATGTCTGACTGCTGGCTTAGGCCCAATTCCTAGAGAGAACAGGCCTAAGCTGGCAGGTGGACATCCCTCCAGGGGTCCCGGACTGAGAGAAGGTGCAGGCCAGGCTGAGGGAACACCCCCACTACATGATTTATATATATATATAAATATATGTGTATATAAATACTTGTACATATAAGTATACTTATATATAAATTTTTATTTTTATGCTGAAATTGACAGAAATTTGAAAATTTATGCCATGAAATATGTTAAATAAAGTTACTTCCCATCTTAAAAAACTGATAAGAGTCAGTTACTCCATTTTCATCCGGAAGCTTTGTGTAGCTTCTCTCAAAGGTCCCCATACCAACTCTTCAGTATAAGGTTGTATGATAACATTGTATTACAGAATTTTGATGGGACAGATTGACTTCATACTCAAAATAAGAGGAGTATTCCAGAATAATCCATTGTAATCCATTAATTTAACTATATCATTTCTGTACCTACCTATGGGTTAGTTTATATTATCTCACGCTAACAGATTCTTCCAAAAAAGTAACTAACCCTCTCATGTGGCATATTAACTTCCTTTCCTAAACTTCTGTAATTAATAGCAAGGTCAGAATTATCTGATAGAAACAAGTGTGCGTGTGTGTGTGTGTGTGTGTGTGTGTGTGTGTATTTAAATTTAGATGCATGTCCGGGTGCTGGCTATTTCTGGTTATTTCAGTTGATGAAGAGAAATTCACATCTCAGTAAAATAAAGTTATACTAATTAATATTAACTTATCAAGTCACTTTATTAAAAAGTTCCTCATGTGACACTGGAAATTATTCCTAAGGGGAAAAAAGAAAGAAAAAACACACACAAGGAATTCTTTTTCTCAAATCAGTGTGATTATTTAAGACATTAATAAATTAATTTCTCTCAATACAAATAAATTCTCAAAAACTATGTGTCCTAAAGTTCACATTCATATTCATAAAAGCAACCACTTTTTTGTGGTTGTTAATCCTCAACCAAGGATATTTTTTCATTGACTTTTAGAGCAAGAGGAAGGGAAGGAGGAGACAGAGAGAGAGAAACGATGTGAGAGACACACATCGATTGACCAAGGCATATGCCCTTGACTAGAATTGAACCCATGAGTCCTGGCCAACTCTCTATCCAGAACCAAACTAGCTAGGGCAAAAAGCAATCACTTTAATTTGGCTTAATCTTATAAAAACACTAGACCTGGTACACAGATTCGTGTACTCATGGGGTCCCTCAGCCTGGCCTGTGGGGATTAGGCCGAAACCAGCTCTCTGACATACCCCGAGAGGTCCCGATTGTGAGAGGGCCCAGGCCGGGCCAAGGAACCCCACTGGTGCACAATTGGGACTGGGGAGGGATCGCGATAGGGCTCCAGGGCGTGTCTGGCCCTTTTGCCCAGTCCCAATCAGCCAAACCCCAGGAGCAAGCTAACCTACTGGTCGGAGCGCCTAGAATGACCCCTGGTGGTCAGTGTGCATCATAGCGACTAGCCAAACGATTGAGCGAATGGTCAGACACTTAACATGTTAGGCTTTTATTATATAGGATTAGCATTAGTTATATATCAAGCATAAAACAGTTTTTGAAGATTAAAGTATTTTAAGGTTTGACTTCACAAATCAAAATTCTGACTGTTTTAGTGTTCCATTCCCAAACAATCCCTATAATAAGATCACATACTAAAACAAAAAAAAAACATAAGACACAATGTTACTTTATTGAAAAAAGGATGCACTTGGGAGTAAGAGATCTATACTCTATTCCTATTTCTGTCACTCACTAAGATGATCTGAAGCAGACACTTAATATTTCTAGGTCTATACCTTCTGTGAAGTCAAACGCACTGAATTACCGCAGAGGGCCCCTCGTGGCTAAATGTCCATAAATGTGCCTTTTCCATTTTACCAAAAGAGCTTTCCCTCCAGATTGTAACTGCTTGTAAGTAAAGTCTGGTGAATGAAGTATTCATTACTAGTTGAACAGTATTTATTGAGCACCAAAAATGTGCCAAGCTCTCTCTTGTGGAGCTTATATTACTACTAATAATACCTAATGAGTGCCAACTTTCATACCCAATTGTAGCACACATCAACCAAATCAGTTACTAATTCTTAGTACTCTAGCAAGAATATAAAGATCTTAACATAGTGCCATCCCATCAAGCTAAAACAGTGAAGATATAAAGATTATCCTTTTTTAAATATATTTTATTGATTTTTTACAGAGAGGAAGAGAGAGGAATAGAGAGTTAGAAACATCGATGAGAAAGAATCACCGATCAGCTGCCTCCTGCACTACCCCTACTGGGGATGTGCCTGTAACCAAGGTACATGCCCTTGACCGGAATCGAACCTAGGACCTTTCAGTCTGCAGGCCGATGCTCTCTCCACTGAGCCACACCGGTCTCAGCAGATTATCCTTTTTTAAATAGTTTATTGATTTTAAAAGTGAGAGGATGTAAGAGGGAGAGAGAGAAACAGTGATGTGAGATCAAAACATCAATCAGTGCCTCCTATACAGCCCCTACAGGATCCGAGCATACCCTGGGCATGTGCCCAGACCGGGAATCAAACTGGCAACTTCTCGGTACATGGGACAATGCCCAACTCACTGAGCAACACCAGCGGGACTGATAAAGACTGTCATAATGCAAGAAATCCAAATGTCGTGGCGAGCAGGAGACTTACTCTTTTTACAATAGCCAGGACATCCTTGTCTTTTTCTTGACACAGAAGTTTCCTCACGCACATTTCTAACTGCTGAAGAAGGTGTTTATCTTCAGGGATCTTCAGAGTAGATTTCACTTTGGGCAACAAGTAGCAAAGTTTCATTCTATAACAAAGTAAATGCTATTTACTTGTGAGTAAATGTATAACTTAAATTTAATTACCGTATAATAAGAGTGACATCAAACTGAAAGAAAAAGCCCCATTGTGGGTGGCCTGAGAGTGCGTTTCTTGTGCAACAAGTGCTTAGGAGCGCCTGGAGTGAGCGGAGTGTCCGGCGCTGGGATGCAAAGGTGAGTGACAGCAGCAGAAGCCTCTGGTGCCGTGGAGCTCACGCTAGCACGAGGGGAGGGAGGGAGGATAAACAAAGGAAAATGTCAGAGTGGTGGTGCTGTAGAGAAAAACTACATGGGAAAAGACAGGGGAGAACCGGAGGAGGGGAGTTACCATTTTAAAACAGGTGGTCAGAGAGGGTTTCAGTGAAGGTTTCACTGAAAAGATGACATTTAAGCGAAGACCTAAAAAAATAATAATAATAAATAAATGAGGGAATGAGTCACAGGAATACCTGAACATTGCAGGCAGTGGCTGCAGTGAGAGAAGATGTCCTGTAGGGACAGCTTGCCTAGGTGCTGCCCAAATGAGCAAACTGGCCAACTGGATGAGAGGGTAGAATGGGCAGTGAGGTGAGCAGACCTCCGAGCAGCAGCAGGAGGCCAGCTCATCCGGGCCCTGCAGGCCACTCTCCTGAGACCCGCTTTGTGTTAAAAGTGCAATGAGAAGCCAGGGAGGTTTGAGCAAAGGAGTGAAGTTATCTGACTTAAAGGTTTTGTTTGTTTTTTATATTTTTATTGATTTCAGAAGGGGGCGGGGGGAGAGATAAAAACATCAATGATGAGAGAGAATCATTGACTGGCTGCCTCCTGCAGGTCCCATTGGGGACTGACTAAGAAAAACATTTTGCATACCGGTATATTTATTATAGTAGATACATGAAAATACATTTTTTCAAATATTTTCTTGGATTGATAACCATACCTCACATTTGCTACTGGATCATGTGTCAGTTCAATAACAGGCAGAAAGAAATATTTACAGAAAAACGATTTGGAAAAGAGCTCTATAATAAATTCACAGGTATCCAAAAATCGAAGTCTATTCCAATAACTTTTTCCTTGGCCCAGTTCTAAAAACAAAACCAAAAAAATTAACGTAAGTTTAATTTTTCCTACATGAAAATACATATGGCAGAATCAGACATAAAACCTATGCCATATTTCTTTATACCCACAATTTATTTAGCAAATACAAGAGAAAAAAATTATATTATATACCCCAGGTTTGTAAATCTCCCTAAGTTAATAATACCTCAAAAAACAGGGGGAAAAAATCTATTAAACATTGCATTCAATCCCATGAGAATTTAGTAAATATTGAATGATACATCTACTATTTTTGATCATCCACTATGTGCTAAGTACTTTAAACATATTATCTCATTCATTCCTGGAAAACAATCCAATGGGATAAGCCCTACTTATCCCTCCTAAAAGGTAAGGGTACTGAGGCTCAAAGACATTCCAGTGGCAGAGCGGGCGAGTGCAGAGCTAGCATTCAAACAGATATGTGTAACTTCAAAACCTTTCGGCAACCAAATCAACTGTTTTCTTCCTCCTTTACCTAAAATGCTTTGAAGTAAAGAGTCATGTGTAAATACAGTACTATTAAAATAATTCAGATCAAATTAAAAGAATAATTTTCTCCCTTACTATATAAATGTTCAAAGGCAACATTTTTAATATTTAAAACCAAATTCTTTTAAAATGAAAAAGTTTAGCCCTGGCCAGGTAGCTCAGTTGGTGAGAGCATTGTGACCAAACACCAAGGCTGTGGGTTTGATCCCCAGTCAGGGTACATATAAGAATCAACCAATGAATATGTAAATAAGTGGGATAACAAATTTATGTTTCTCTCTCTTTTCTCCCCTCTCTAAAGTCAATCAATAAAAATAAATCAATAAAACATTTTAAATGTAAGGTCCTACCCAATTAAAAATAAGAATTTAATTAAAATAGACTAAAAAATGAAACATTAAAATATACTAAGCATAACTTTTCATATATGAAATTTTATGTACTCTAATGTTTTGAAAAGCAGCAACCTATACTTAAAATGGTAAACTCCAGAAATAATTAGAAAATCTCTTTACCTGCCTATGCTGGACAACAGTTTAATAAAAGCTTAAAGACATGATTTTCAAAGCAAGTATATAATAATTAACAAATTCACTAAGTAGATATAGATGTAGGCCACTATTTTTAGAATTAACACTTCCACTAAAGGTTTTTGTCTTGATTTTGGTCCTTAGCAAATTAAAATAAATTTGCATTTGTTAATTTACTTAATTTTTAACACATTATAAGCCACCTAGACTCACAGATTCACATTTATTCAACTCTATTCAAGAAAAAAAAAACAAACAAAAACAACTCATGGTTAATATTTAAAATAGAAAGATAAATGCTTAGATTTATGGATATTCTTTTTATATTTTAGTTTCAAATTATTTTTCATTAGGGGAGAAACTAGGCTTTCAGCAAAAGTATACATATTTTAAGTTCTCAATTGCAGAAATTCACACACAAAAAAGGCCCAGAATAATTATTACTTTCATTCATCACACTCTGATCCTGTCATATAGATTTCCAAAACAAACCAAAAAATTCCCTGTGACACTCAAAACACAAGCACTCTAGGTAATACCAACATCAGCCCAACTACTCATGGCAAAATGATACGCAAGTCAGAGATAATTAAGACCAACTACTTTGTTTACCTTTTTTCAAAATATCAGACAATGATTACTCACGTTCAATTAATTTTTGAATGACCTCAAGTCTCTGTTCTTGTTTACGATTGTAACGTAAAAAAATGCATAAAGTTCGTGACGCTGCCTTCTGGACAGGCAAGACTTTCTTAAAGAAAGAAGAAAGACAATTAAGCTAGTCTATGAGTATACATTCTGAATAACTTGGCCCACAGTCAATTTTAAGTTACTGAGTAAAAGAGCAGTGCAATCTGCTTCTCCAAACACTGTACTCATAGCCCTCTGATGTCTTCATAATTTAACGTTAATATCATTCAGACAAACCAACTTGTCTCTGTAATACATCACATGACAAAGTTAATTTAATTTGGCACAGTCATTTCCATATCATCCAGGTTTGATTCATATTTAACTGTTTGATTCATATTTTCTTGCTACTTCATCATAAGTGACAATCTCCCCAAATACATTCTCTTAGTCATTCCCTGGACCAGACACTCGTTTATTTAACAAACTTTAGCTAGAACATTCCCTGCCTCGGGTACACCACTGAAAATGTGCCACTTCTACAATATACATTTAGAGATTCCCATGATGAGGTATGTTCTTCATTCCTCTGGCTCACTTCTGGCTTTTCAGCTTCCCTGCCATTGACTGTGATCCCTGGCCCATCACTCGATAATAAAGTTTAGAACCCAAAGGACACCATGTCACTCTTACAGGGTACTAAACTCTGTTGTCCTTTGAATTTCTGTCCCACCACTGGGAAACTCAATTCTAAATGAATTCAACCATCCACCTATATCAGGTTTTGGCTCCAGATACTTGTTAGAGAAAAATTTCTTAACCAGATATACAGGGTGGGGCAAAAGTAGTTTTATAGTTGTTCATATGGACAATAATATAATAATAAATAAATTATCATACAAGAATAAACTGTTTTGCATACTTATAACTGTAAGCCTACTTTTGCCCCTCCCTGTATTGTGTCCTGTATTAGTTCATGTTCACCAACTTGGCTGACATATCCTATGTAATATTATAGAAGGCTAATAAGCAAATTGTCCCCTCGACCTCTTCGATCAGGGGATGAGGCCAGCTGACCAACCACCCGTGGTCTCCCCTATGCAGGGGGTGGGGCCAGCTGACCAACCACCCGTGGTCTCCCCTATGTTCACACTGATCAGCCCCCATAGGGGCAAGCTGGCCGGACCGTACGCACAGGGCCTCATGCACCGGGCCTCTAGTAAGCATTATAATATTCAATTCTTTTTTTTTTTTTTTTTTTTTTTTTAATATATTTTATTGATTTTGTACAGAGAGGAAGGGAGAGAGATAGAGAGCCAGAAACATCGATGAGAGAGAGTCATCGATCATCTGCCTCCTGCACACCCCCCACCGGGGATATGCCCGCAACCAAGGTACATGCCCTTGACCGGAATCGAACCCGGGACCCTTCAGTCCCCAAGCCGACGCTCTATCCATTGAGCCAAACCGGTCCCGGCAAATATTCAATTCTTGAAGATTCAGATTACTATCTCATTATATATATATATATCTCATTTTATATATATATATATATATATATATATATATATATATATATATATAAAATGCTTTTAATATATATATAAATATATATATAAAAGGCTTTTAATATATATAAATATATATATATATAAAAGGCTTTTATATATTCAATATATAAAAGCCTAAGCAACTGGCTGGCCGCTATGACATGCAATGACCATCAGGGAGCAGACAGTTGATGCACAGGCATGGAAACATGGAACAGACTGATGACTCTTGGAGGGAAGGGAGAAAGGGGGGAGGGTGGAAAGAGATTAACCAAATATCTTATATGCATACTAGAGGCCCGGTGAACTGGTGGGGTCCCTCAGCCTGGCCTGTGGGGACCAAGCCAAAACCAGCTCTCCGACATCCCCCAAGGGATCTTAGATTGCAAGAGGGTGCATGCCAGGCTGAGGGACCCTACCAGGGCACTAATCTGTGCACCGGGCCTCTAGTATTCTATAAAACTGTTTGCATTGTATGAGGTGCTATTCTGTGTAGTGTTTTTAATGTATTAAATGTAAAAAAGAAATGTTCACTACGAATTAGAACAGGAAATTTAAGAAGTACACATAAACAGAAATACCACAGAATTTAAAAAACAAACAAACAAACAAAAACCTAGATACATGAACAAAGTATTCTTTTCTTTCGTTTTGTGTATATAATAGAATTTCAAATGAATATATGTTACTTACATGAAAAATACAGATATTTTGTACTCTACAGTATCCTATATAATAAAGAGGGAATATGCTAATTGCTCCTCATACCATAGCACAAGATGGTTGCCCCCATGTAGTCAAAGATGGCCACCACAAGATGGCCAGCAAGGAAGGGTAGTTGTGGGCAACCAGGCCTGCAGGAAAGGGCAGTTGTGGGGACCAGGTCTACAAAGGGAAAGTAGAAGTGATAAGGCTGACACGGGAGCAGTTAGGCATCAATCCGGCTGGCATGGGAGTGGTTAGGGCGTGACCAGGCTGGCAGGCAGAAGCAGTTAGAGGCAATCAGGAAGGCAGGCGAGCAGTTGGGAGCCAGCAGTCCTGGATTCTGAGAGGGATGTCCAACTGCTCGTTTGGGCCAGGCAGTCGGACATCCCTTAAGGGGCCCCAGATTGGAGAAGGTGCCAGCTGGGCTGAGGAACACACACACCCATGCACAAATTTCATGCACCGGGCCTCTAGTTAGATATAAAACTAAACGTAAATTTTTCTTTTCTCCAGAGAATACTGAAACAGGAGTGTCTTCTTTGGTCATAAAAAGTGTGCGGTAATAATCATGTATCTCTTTTTATGTGTGGAATTACCTCCTTGTAAAAGAGAACAATAAAACAAATCTCTGAGGCTTAAAAGTATTTTGTTCACACTCTATGGTTATAAATCATTTATCTTTCCTAGTAAGAGAAGCTAAAAATAAGGAGTAATTATGTAGTCTTAGTTTTCTAAATACAAACATACCTACTAAGTAATTAAATTGAGAAAATAAGGCCAAACTTCATAGCACTTTTTAGTACATGTAAGTAATGGTATATTTACTTATCTTATCACCTATCCCTCTCCTCACCACCACCACCTCTTCAGAACACAAGCTCCACTAGAGCAGGACTCTGTCTGTCTTGGTCACTCCTGTATCCCACCTCTTAGTGCCCGACAGAGAGCAAGCACTCAGAAAAGTAATATCTGCATAAAATAGCCAGTAAGTCTGCTCAGTTCTATGTGAAGTTCCAATACGGTGCACTCCTGCACTGACTTCTGCCAAGGACGTGTTTGTTACCAAAGTCACTGGCAGCCTTTCTCTCTGTCATGTACCCTCATCCTCCATGCTTTGCTTTGAAACATGAAATCAGCTTGTAGAAGTGTTAGTTCATGAGACATATGCCTATAACTTTTAAACTTAACTAGTAAATGACACCAATGCCATTTTTTTCTCTTTTTAGTCTTTGAAGCCAAAACTAATTTGGGTTTTTGAGATGGCTGCTAGATTTCATTCTCTCCCTTTTACTGAGAACAATGAGAATTTAAAGTACATTTTTAACAGTGTCTAAAATGTATTTATAGGGACATTCTTATACTTCAAACAGTGGTTGTAGGATGTCATATAAAACGTTCAGTGAGCTGTGGGTTACATAATCCCCTTTGGGAATTCTGGTGAAAAGGGGCAGACAATGTAGGCAATGGGGAAGTGTACGTACACCTCCCCCGCTTCTCTCACTGCCCTCCCCACCGGCCCGCTTCTGATTCAAAAGGTGAAGTTATCCCTGGAAGGGATCCATGTTTTTGGTATAAGCTTTGTCTGTTACACAGCCACTCTAGGTGCTATTTTTAAGAAGTAGCCAAACTAATATTAAGGGGACTGAGGGAACCTTGCCAAAATGGCAGGGTGGAAGTAGGCAGAGGCCAGGACACATAAAAGGTGTTCCTCAGAGCAGAAGGGTACTGGCAGTCGAGGTCACATGCTCCTGTCAGCCTTCCTCTGGGGACAGACAGACCACATCAGGCTGAGGTGCACATATTGGCCTCTCCGTGGCGCTATGAGACAGGTGAGTGAAGGTGTCACCAGTCCCTCCTCTCCCGCGGGCAGAAGATGCCCGAGGGAGAAGCGAACCAGGAAAAGGCCTCCTTCCGGCAATGGAGGAGCGGGTGCTCACCGTAAAGAATGTGAAAACCGTGCTAGGAACCCCAAAGAAGAAGGTAAAGGGTGGGGCTCACATTGGTCATCATGATTGTGAACATTCTTTGTAAGAAACGGTAATAAATCTGGTCACTTGATATGACGTGTGGCAGACAGGCATATTTCTGTAGCAACTTCTCGTGGATTCTCCATTTTAAAGAGGCTGCAGCCCGCTGTTCAGCAGCTGTGAGTGCCGGAATCAAGTCAGGCAGGGACGGCAACTGAAACGGAAACACACCAAAAAGCAGCGACAATAACTCCTGTGCAGGATTCCTCAGATGAGTCAGCTAACAGCACTGAGGGAGGCAATGCTCTTGTTCGTTTCCGAACATAGGAGGCATCTCAGTTGTCACAGGGAGATAATAATCTGATTAAATCAAATGCTTAAAAAAATATCAAAAGCCCTGGCCGGTTTGAGTCAATGGATAGAGCGTAGGCCTGTGGACTGAAAGGTTCCAGGTTTGATTCCCAGGCAAGGGCATGTTCCTTGGTTGCCAGCACATCCCCAATAGGGGGCGTGCAGGAGGCAACTAATCGATGTTTCTCTCTCATTGATGATATATCTCTATCCCCCTCCCCTCTCTCTTCCTCTCTGTGAAAATTCAATAAAATATATATATTTTTAAAAATATAACCAAAAATAAAATTTACTAGTTGTTGGAAACAAAATTTTGAAATAGAGACTGGGACTCTCACAACCCTTCTAATTAAAGTAAAGTTGCCCTGGCTGGTTTGCTCAGTGGGTGGAGCATTGGCCTGCAGACAGGGTCCTGGGTTCAATTCTGGGCAGGGCACATGCACAGGCTGCAGGCTCAAGCCCCATTGGGGTCATGTAGGAGGCAGTGGATCGATGATTCTCTCTCATCATCGATATTTCTATTTCTTTCTCTCTCTCTCTCTCTCTCTCTCTCTCTCTCTCTCTCTCTCTCTTCCTTCCTCTCTGAAATCAATAAAAATATATTTTTAAAAGCCCACAAACAACAAACGAAAACCTATTCAAAATCCAATACCAAATTTAAATAAATAAAGTTAAATTTATTCTATTTCACTGTCAGCCAACTTTGACTTTCTAAATTCCTACTCCTTTGTCCTTACAAGTTGTTATTCTTAGAATAATAATTAATGTGAATAAAAACTGAAACATAAAAAATTCCAAGGACTGCAAATCAAGCTGTGGTAGTATAAGAATTGTAGAGGAAATTCAAGCTGCGCAAACTCCAACAGGCATTTACTGAGCAACTACTATGTGCCAAGCACTATTTTAAGTGTCTCCCACACAGCCTTTCACTGACTCCTCTCAACTCTGCAGAGAAAGATAGCACTTTACAGCGTTCACTTTCTGACATATGGGATTACCTTACTTTCTTGAATACTGCTTTCTCCGCCAGTAGACATAAGTTCCAAGATTTCTGGAAGATGATCTATAAGAGCATCTAGGACCTTTTAATAGAGATATTGATTATTCTTGTGGCAATTACAATGTTTTTCTGATCTTAGATTAGTTAACTTCACATGTCAACTCCTACACAGAAACAGTGCCATTTACCCAACAACATTCTGGGGTTCCACTTTCTTACTTGCCTGCCATCTTCCTGGAGGGTCTTGGAGACATGATCACCTGCCTTGATCAAACTACCTGTCACCATCACACTATACTAACCTATACTAAACTGTATTGCCTCTTACTTTGTTTAAACAGTCTAGATCTGAGACAGCTACCCACCGATCTGCTCAAACACGTTTGAAAAGCGCCCTTGGTGATGCGGAACTGCACTATAGCAAGCTAGTATCATTTAGGTGACTAGAATATACTATCACATCAAAATTAAGTATTTCAAGTATACTCCCCATGTAATGCTGAGAGAAAAAAAAGATATAAAATGTGATATAACATAGGGTTACAGTTGTGTAAAATAAAAACCTTTATATAGAAAAAATAAAAAAATTAACAAAATACTAATAGTGATTGGAACTAAAGGTACTCACTCTTTTAAAAGTTTGTCTACTTTTTGGCATTTCCAAAATTTTCCTGAACAAACAAATATGTATGTACATATAGGGTGTCCCCCAAAAATGTAAACACACTTTGAATAATTATTAATTCCAATGGATTAAATCTGAAAAGAAACAAACATGAATTGAGCTATCAGCTTTTAGTAGCATATAGATTTTGGGGGGAACATCCTATATACATATATATTTTTTTAACTGAATGTATTTTAAAACCTAATTTTTATAAGAGACCTTCCCAGCGTTCAGTCTCTTACACAGTGGTAATGGACTCCCAGGTTCTGGGGCTGGCCACTGAAAGGCTACCAATTCCCAGGAAGCAGAGGAAGGCACTGATGTGCTCAGACTTAACATAACACAAGTAAAACTCAAAGAGAAAGAAGATATTACCTCCAGTGATTCGTCTTGTAATAACGTTATTAGTTCTTTATGTATTAAATATACTCCAGAATTCAGAAGTTTAGACACCTAAAATTTAACAACAAAGTCTCTCAGATTTGACTCTACTAGACATATAAAGGCTGTAATAATAATTCTTAAAATTACATCCCTGTTAGATAAGTCTTCCAAAATGAGACGAGGTTAAAACATAAATATAACATTAGATTTCGAGAAAGATTACATAACTAGCTTTATAGTCTGCTATAACATGCTAAAGTGTGCGGGCATATGAGGGTGAGAAACAAACATAGGGCATGGAAGTGCAGGAAACCGAGTTTATCAGATTTAGGACTAAACTGTGAAAAATATTTTCTAATACATCTATAAATAGAAGTGTACAAAATACCAAATAATCATTTAGTTAATAGGTAGAATTAACAACAAATATATCACTTCTTCACACTTACTTCATAAAAGCAAATGGCAATGGTGTATCTGACAGGTACTTCAGGATCATGACAAAGGCAGAAGAATGTAGAATAGAGTTCCAATTGGAAATTTTTAGGGTCAACAAAAACAATCATGGCCTGGTGGAGGTGGAAGGAGAGAAAAGCATGCATCTATATATAATATTATAATCATTTCACTTAAATTGAAATCATGTACTCTGAATCATAATTTACTTAGAAATTATATTTGGGAGATCCAAATGTATGCATATAATTCTAATCTTATATAATAAAAGCTCAATATGCAAATTGTCCCCTCAACTGGGAGTTTGACCTCTTGCTATGACATGCGCTGACCACCAGGAAGCAATGTGGAACATGGCAGGCGCCTGCGATGCAGTGCTGGCAGTTGGTGGAACTGACGATGGGCGGCACTGGAGGCATTGCCAGATGGACCCGACAAGAGCAGGACCGCAGTGGGATGGTGGAGCAGGTGAGGGAGTGGCACCAGGCCAAGGTGGGGTGCCAGGTGGAGCTGAGGGGCTGCGAAGCTAGGGGCGTGCGCTGGGCCCAGCTTGTGCCCCCAGCCTTGCAGCCCAACCTAAGGGACCCCATCTGTGCATGAATTCGTGCATTAGGCCTCTAGTTTATACATAGAAGTCCAAGTCAATTACACAATATTTACTAGGTACCTAAATATATACCAGACACAAGGCTAAGCAACAGGTGTCAATATGTCAATATTTTTAATGCTATCTATTTGCATAATTTTAAGTAATAATAAAAAATGTTGAATCAAAACAAATATATAATTTATTACCGGAAGGTTATAAGCACAGTTCTTCCGCACTGAAATGTATTTCTTCTCCTGCTCTAGGAGTTGGGGTGGAACCTGGTTTTCATTGTGTCCATTTTCTTGCTGCAAACCTAATGTACAAAGTTTCTTATAAAACTCCAAAAATCTCAAGTGTTGATCTGGAGTAAAAATTCCTAGAGAAATGTAAAACATTTGTTCAACATTTTAATTGAAAATAAAAATGAAAAAGATAAAAGCAAAGTATAATACAAATTAGAACAGATTATTTAAACAAATGGTTAGAGATCATAAAAGCAACAAGGAAAAAAGGGTAACTGTTATTAAGAAATCTAAAGGGTCTACTGTTTCACCTTATGTTGATTTTAATAATATTTTAATTTTAGTAGCATAAACTATGCAATGCAAGAATTATGCCTGCATTAATTTCTGCAGCATAAGTCACACTGCAGATCTAACAAGTCACTATAATACTAATAGTGTGGCTGTTATTGCTACTTACTCATGGTAAATATATTAAATTGACTGCTAAAAAGACATGTATATATGTCTACAGAGGAGCTTGAAAATTGAATCTGAAAGATGGCAAAGTAAACTCAAAATATTTTTTATCAATAAACTGGTTCCATTAACTATGTTAGGGAGCTTGGAACTCAGTATGAATTTCAATATATTTTTCAATCACCCATTAGAAGTCTACAATCCACATAAAAAGTTTTACTATGCTAGATGGTTATAACTTAATTGATGATTACATTATTATGGTAAGCTAAGATCTGACTAATATGTTCAAAGTGCCAAGTGTTATGTTATTCTACATTCTAAGCTGAAACTATCATATGATACATTAATTATTCAACAGATGATTAATAAGGGTATACTTACTATGTACCAATAGTTAACATACCTGAGCTTCTTTTATCAGATACAAACTAACACATAAAATATTCAGGAATGTAAAGGCCTCTACCTACTTCACTCTGTCATTCTTCAATCAAACAGGTTCTATTAGTAAAAAAGGTCATTTCTAAATGTGTTCTAAATTATGCTACCAAAACTCTAAGATCTCTTAAGAGTTTACACACTTAAAGGTAAATTTTACATCTCAATGGCTGAGGTTTAGTGAGAAAGGTAGAAGAAAAAGGAAAAATTATCTATAACCTTGAAATTCTTAGGGATACATCATACCGTATAGTCCATGGCATAGTTTTCCTAAGTGGAAAGATAAGGAAATAAGAATTGATTCATCTGCTTTGAAAGATTTTTCACAAAATGATTTCACTAAGGGGAGTATAGTTTGACTTCGATCATCTGAAAAACAAACCAAAATAAAACATATTTTAAATTCACTGCTTGTACTGCACATCTGGAAACTAATACATACACATAAATTCCAGAAAGAAATATTACTATGCTAGCCACACAGTAGTAAGAAATTTCTGAAAATAATAAAGCTGGCAGTGTATAGTGAAGAAAGGGTCAGAGGAGAGTTGAAATTATTGAAAACTTTAATGCCAGGCTGAGGGGTTTACACTTTACTCATATATCGGGGGCATAGGGACTCCTATACAATAAAAGGATAATATGCAAATCGGCCAAATGGCAGAATGATTAGTCTCTATGATGCACACTGACCGCCAGGGGACAGACGCTCAATACAAGAGCTGCCCCCTGATGGTCAGTGCATTCCTACAGGGGGAGCACCGCTCAGCCAGGAGCTGAGCTAACAGCTGGCAAGCACAGAGGCGGTGATGGGAGCCTCTCCCACCTCCGAGGCAGTGCTAAGGATATCTGACTGACGGCTTAGGCCCACTCCCCATGGCTTAGGCCCACTCCCCATGGCTTAGGGTCCAGGCATCTTCAAACTACGGCCCGCGGGCCACATGCGGCCCGCAGAGGAGTCTGATCCGGCCCGCCAGGTATTTTGGGCAGTGAGCGCAGCCGAGGTGTTACAGTAGGAATTAGTAGTTCATATAGTCCGGCCCTCCAGCTCTCTGAGGGACCGTGATCTGGCCCCCACTTTAAAAAGTTTGAGGACCCCTGGCTTAGGCTCACTTAGGAGTGGGCCTAAGTCATCAGTCAGACATCCCCCAAGGGCTCCTGGACTGCAAGAGGGTGCAGGCCAGGCTGAGAGACACACCCCCACAAGATTCGTGCACCAAGCCTCTAGTTATATTTAGTGATTACAAATTTAAAAGCTAAGATGATTAAGGTTTTGAGCCTAAATAATTAAAAAATTTTAATATTGCTAATATCAATACATGGGAGGCAGGCACAGAAAACCTTTCTGACTCTCTCTTGTATCCATCTCATGACTTTCTGCAACTTTTTTATTGAAATTAAGTTAGCTTATAATATGTTCTATACAGTGAATTTCTTTACTATTACTTCTTAGATAAATCTTTTTTAAATGTTGATTGATTTATTGAATATGCCTGCTTAAGTCAAAAGTTTCTGATATATTAGTAATACTTAAATATTGATTCTAAATACTCTGAATTTCCCAGTTATCTTAAATTTTCAGAAATTAATCACTATTTTATTAAGGGTCAGTCTGACAATACTAAGTAAAGTGCTGTAACAGGCTTATTTGTATTATTGTTATTGTTACGAGAGGCCCAGTGCATGAATTTGGGCACCAGTGGGGTCCCTCAGCCTGGCCTGTGGAATCAGGCCGAAACCAGCTCTCCAACATCACCTGAGGAGTCCCAGATTATGAGAGGGCACAGCCAAGGCCAAGGTACCCCACTAGTGCACAACTGGGGCCAGGGAAAGACGCAGGAGATTGGCCAGCCAGGAAAGGACCACAGGAGGGCACCAGGGAATGTCTGGCCCATCTCTCTCAGTCCTGATCAGCCAGACCCCAGCAGCAAGCTAATCTATCAGTCAGAGCATCTGCTCCCTGGTGGTCAGTGCACGTCATAGCAAGTGGCGGGTTGACTGCCCCTTGGTGGTCAGTATACATCATAGTAAGGGACTGAATGGCTTTAGCATATATCATTAGCATATTATGCTTTGATTGGTTGAACGGCCAACTGGACAACCGGACACAGCATATTATGCTTTTATCATATAAGATTATAATCACATTTCAGTATCACCTGTACTGTTTTAACTAAATGACGTTCTTTAGACAAGCATTTATCTAATTTCTTACAGAACAAACATATTAAGTAACAAGATGAAAGTTAAATGACCTCTGCATTGAGAAAATGAGAGCAGCAAAGAAGCCAAAAGTATCATAAGACAGTGTGATCACAGTTTGCACAGCTGGCATAATGCAGGGGTCTGTTTACCTTTTTTGTGAACTTTCTAGGCTTTGCAGTTTATCTACTAAAACTACTCAACTCCGTCACTGTGGCACAAAGTCAGCTACAGAGAATACCTAAGCAGGAGGGCCCGGCTATGCTCCAATAAACCTCACTTATAAAGCCAGGGACGGGGGAGTTGGCCTATAGGCCATAATTGGCCAACCCCGTGGTAGAAGGAATTTGGAAAGATGTTAGAGGGGAAAACATATTAGAACTGGGCCCTGGAGCAGAAGAAATAAGCTAGGGGAAAAAATAGAAGGGAGAAAAAACAGGAACAGAAAGAGCATGTGGAAAGGCTAACGGTCTGAAAGAATTTGGTGTGCCACGGGAGGAAATAAAGCCATGAATACAGGTTAGGCCCAAACTGCCAATCACCAAGTGTGGGCCAGGGAAGGGGAAGAGATGAAAGCTGATACCAATTTTCTAGTTTGGATGCTTGGGGATAGCCCATTATTAGGGCAAGGAGATTCATTTTTTCAGTCATTCAGTGTGCAATGCAGTTTGTATGCCTCTGGCTCATCATACAGCCTAAATATTAATTAAAATATTCATACAAATTTTTGTCCACACTGCAATCATCTTTAAGAGGCTCTACAAATTCAGGTAAGCCCGGCCAGCGTGGCTCAGGAACCAGGAGGACAGGCTCAGGCTGTGGGCTGTCTCCAGAGTGTGCAGGAGGCAGCCGGTCAGTGATCCTCTCTCTTCATTGATGTTTTGATCTCTCTCTCCTCTCCCCTCCTCTCTCTGAAATCAATTTTTTTTTAATTTGGTAAAATTTTGTTAATCCAAGTCAATATAATCCTACAATTCTGCAATAGCGTTTTATAGCTGAGTACTTGATATTTACCCCTGCAAATTTCATCTTACCAGAATGGTTAACGTTTACCGATAAACTATAGAAAGTCCAGAATTAGTCAAGAGTCTAATCACACACTCAGGAGAAAAGCTCATTGTCTTTGTGATTTAATTTGCACAACACTAAGAAACACCTCCTACCCATCCCCATGTTAGTGCCCATTCCAGATTTCTTCTCCTGTGGGCCATGAGATTTCTAGTATTAAAATATTGAGGAGAGGAAACTCTTTTAAATATTGCTTTAATCAAGGTCTTTCTTGATTGAAGGGTCAATTAGCTGAGCAAGTTAAAGGCTAATGACCAAGCCAAACTGCTAGTCCTGCACACAGTCGGTTAAATGTTGGCCAGAGAAAGGGAGGTGTGGAGTGTGCAGCCACAGTGGCACCAGGAGAGCAGGAACAGCAGCACAGAAACCACCACAGGGAGACAGAAAGGGAGTTTAACATTCATCATGAAACTTAATGTAAGAAATTCTGTCCTGCGCCCCCCTTTACTCCTATCAGTGCTACACAATTAGGGGAAACACTGCTTTTGGAAGCAAAGGTGTGTCCACATGACGATTTACCTGTGTCAAACACGTCAAGCAGATTGACCACGGTTTCAAACGCCGCCAGCCGCACACTGCAGCCTTCGTCCCTGGAGAGCTCCATTAGCTCGGGGAGCACCACGCTTTTCGTAAGGTCTGTCCTGCACAGTAAGCAACGGAAGAAAATGCATCAAGTCAACACGTTTATAGCAAGAACTTATTAAAAACAGGTCACTGGGCTAGATGCTATAGGAAATTAGAAAAAATCATAAGATATGGCTCCTGCTCTCTAGAAACTTGCAGGCTAGTTGGGAAAGCTTGATATAAACATAAATATTAATATTAACTGCAAAATTATTTAAATCGGGGTGTAGGCAGGATGCAACCAATTGATGATGTGTCTCTCTCATATTGATGTTTCTCTCTCTGTCTCTCCCTTTCCCTTTCACTCTCTCTAAAAATCAATGAAAAAATATCCACGAGTGAGGATTAACAAAAAAACAAAAGAAAGAAAGACACGCCAGTACTATTCTGCTGTGTTGGCCAACCATAAAACACAGGATCTTCTTCATCAGTATCTAACCTGGAGCAGACAGCTCCCATCAGATGGCACAGGTCATAGCCAGCGCTGGGGTGGGTTGTTCACACAGCCTGGCCATTAGACAAGCTCAGCTATTTATTTCATTCACCTCCTTATCCCTGACCCTGTATCTCACTCCTTTGTGACCTCTTGGAGGGTTAGATTATAACAACTAGCACCTAAGCTAATAAAACTGGACTTCCACAAAAATAACAGGATCAGGCTGTCCTCGGACTTCTGTTCCATGTACTGAAATAACAGAAGAGTTTTTAGTAAAAAGGATTATGATCTAGAATTCTGCACCAGCCAGGATGGAGTTTACACGTGAAGGCAAGAGAAAAATGCTCTCATTAAATCAACTACCTTGTGCAACATACAGCCCATACCTACTTCCTGAAAAAATGACTCCAGTGTGCTAAGAGGAAGTAAAGAAGGAGGGAAATAGTTGCATCCTATATGTGTAGGTCTGCCATGATGCCTGTTTCCCTCGACTTTTAGAATGTGACAGATGGGCAAAGAAAACGATCATATACTTCAAAATACAAGTAGCTCCTAGCCAAATATTCAACCTCACTGTTTAACATCATCAGTTGTCAGAGAATGAATGAATACACATGAGCAACTGCCTTACGTAAGCACTGTACTACATATGGGTGAGGTAACAATCAAAAAAGATATAATCCTGTCTTCCAGGTGCTTCCAGTTTAGAAGGAAATATAGTCACATGGACGGCAGTTATTGAATAATATCTTTGCAAAATGATGGTGAAATACTACTTCTGCCAATGAAATTGGAGAAGTTCATGATAAACCTGAATTATTTGTAAAGTTGCAGGAAACATCTTCATGCACTACTGGAAGAAACAAACTCAGTCTTTTTGAGTTCTACAATATACATTAAAATTTTGCTTATTTTTTACCTGTTTTATTCCATTTTTAGAGAATCTAAGAAATTAGCTGTTTATATTAAAATGTATGAGATAACAATAGAAGTAAACACTTAGCTAATATTTACAAGGTGTCAGGCACTACTCTAAGCACTTTACATAAGCTAGGTAGATTCTTTCTAATTATATGTCTATAAATTAATCTTCAAGCAATAATCCAAAATTAATTTTCAGAACACAAATTTGAGCACACAATGACCTGCCCAATTTTAACAGTGGCAAAATACCAGGTGACCAAAAAAAAAAAAAAAGACAACAGCGTGTTCTCTTAACAGGTTTAAACACTGGTTAAAGAGCTCAGATCCAGGCAAGACAATTAATTATGGCCCAATGATCCAGAGCCAACCTAGACTTAGAAGACCTATCACCAAAAGCTGCTTCTGAGATCAAAATTAGGGAAATGATTTTTCATAAATACAACTGAACACACAGTTTATATTGGAGCATTTTCCCTTCCTAGATTAAGGAGTTTGGAGTGAAAACTGAGTAACTTAAGATGAGAAGGAAAGAAATTAACATTAATTGAATGCCTACCACATTGCTAAGCTTTTTCACTTTTATTTCTTTTAATTCAGACACATCAGGAGGTACTCGTTGTTATAATCATTCTAAAAGATCATATAAAGTTAAGCCTTTCATTAGCATGCTTCCATGGAAAACAGAAACAGAATACGCATGTTTGACTATCCAGAAATAAGAGTATGACATGAGAAATTGAAAGCTTACTTACCCAATGCCCTGAGCTATATTTTCTAATTGTCGACACATACAAGATCGAACTTCATATTCTACATCTTGACAAAGTGATTTTACCAAGGGAAGTATTTCTCTTTTAATGCTTATAGAGGAAAGAAACATGTAAATGGGTGAGTGTTTTAGAATAATTAATATTTTCAAACAATTATCATCAAAATCTTAGCTTAATAATAACTAGTATACTTTAATATAAAGCTTTATAGTTTTCTATGTATTTTTACATAAGTGATTACATTTGGATGTTTTCAGTAACTGTAAATTATGTATATGATTGTTTTTAAAATAATGGTTAATTTTGGATTGGCAGTTAAACATTTAGCTAAGATTAAAAAAAAAAAAAAAAAAAAAAAGCTGCAGGCAAGTATTCAATAGAATATCTGATTCTACCAAACCATCAACCAAAATGTTCTTCAATTTTATATTTTAACTTTTGTCATAATTACATTCCATTCCATCTTTCCATTTGGGATTTATCATTTGGACAGAAAGTAGCATACAAATTATAAACATTCTCTATAAAACCTCAAATAAGATGCATTGTTCAAGACAATGAATTTGTAATTTATAATAATGGAAAAAAGCAGAAAGTCTGTCCTTATGTTATGTGAATCAATTTTTGAAGTCCATACAATAATGCCATTTTATCCTCAAAACTATACTAGGTGTGTGACAGAGTAGATTAAGATGGAAACTAGAAATATATTTTTATTGATGCCAGAGAGGAAGGGAGAGAGAGATATATAGAAATATTAATTATGAGAATCCTTGATCAGCTGCCTCCTGCACGTCCCCTGCTGGGGATTGAGCTCAAAACCCAGGCATGTGCCCTGACCAGGAATTGAATCACGACCTCCCATACGTCCATGCTCAACCACTAAGCCACACTGGCCAGGCAAAAGTTAACCTTAAAGGTTTTGAAAAGGGAAGAGATCAAGAAGAAATGCATTTGAACAAGTAGACTTCTGAGAATTCTGTAAAGTTAAAACAGCTAAATTTGTATGCAATGTGGAGTAATACAAATCTATTGTTAGTCACATGGTTATTATTCATTTTTTATCAATCTAATTTTATAAAGTAGACAAAAAGTTAATACAAATACTCACGTGTGGGCATCAAATTTGTTGGTCAATTTTCCTAAAATTTTACAACTAACTAAACGAGATTGGACGGTTTGGGAAAGCTGTGCCTTGGAAACAAGTGGATTCAAAATCTGAAGAGAAAGATTTAGAGAATAAATTCACCAAGTTTTATATATTCTTGGCACTAATGTCAGCTATTTGCTCAAAGAGTAGTTTAAAGTCTTCAATGTTTTTAAAGAATCTGAAGTACAAAAAATGCAGAAATTATGGATATTCATAACCTGGATCACCTTGTTTGTCTTCTGGGATATATATATATATATATATATATATATATATATATATGATAAAGATAACAAATTATGTAACTAAAAACAATTATCACAAAGAAGATTGCATTAAAGCTGATGGTGAAATCTGCAATGATCTGTAAGCACGTAAAGTATAATTGTGAAATATATTCAAAAGAAAAAAGCAAATTAATAGCCAGCTACCCTTAAATAGATTTTCATATTTATTCAGAAGGAATGCAAAACATAAATTATAGGTTCAAATAGATTCTATTAAGTAATTCTGTCATTTGAATACAACAACCCAAGTCTGATACTGTATTATATATATGTGGGGCACTTAAAAACTGAAAAGCAAGGTAGATTATGAAGAGCTATGACAATCAGATCTGGTCCCAGCTCTTTAACTTATCCAAGTCAGCTTGCTATTTCTCATCTACTTAAAATGGAAATCAGAATATGTCATATGAAGATTCCTGCAAATTCTAAAATTCTATGACTCTAATAAAAAGGGCAACTGGTTTTATTCTTCTCAACAAAGTAGCCAGAATTACTGAGCACATAATGATAAATATAACTTAAAAGTAAAATATTTCAAATAAAGTAAAACACATATTTAAAATCACATTAAGTAACAGATGGCATTCTAGAGTAAAAACTACATTCTACCACCTACCACTCTTCAAAAAATGTATAAATAATACACAAATAAACATTACACTGAACATTTAAATAGGTGTAATCATCTTCAGGGGTGTCGAACTCAATCAGAGAAGGGGCCAAAATCTAAAATCCAGCCTAAATCGCGGGCCGAATGGTTTACTGAACAGTCATAAACTGACAATGTTAACCAGAAATGTGAATTTAAAATGAGTGGAACAATCTTTTCCTTAACAGTGCTGTTAACCAACTCACATGCTATCAAGCAAAACAGTAATATTGGTATCAAGCAAAACAGTAATATTGGAATGTACCTAAAATGCTCATTGTTTTGTTTTCTGGCTAGATGTCTGACACCGTTTTCCCCGGATCAATGAGTCAATGTTCGGTTTTATTTCTTGGGCTGTAGCAACCCGCAAAACAGCATGGAGGTTGTCATCGGTAATGCGTGATCTGCGCTTGTTTTTGTTCAGATTCATTATTGAAAACATCTGTTCACAAAGATAGGTGCTCCCGAACATGGATAGAATACGGGCAGCATGAAGTCGGAGCTCTGGCATTGAGTCAGGGGGCAGTAGAGGGTAGAAGTCCTCAATTTCAACATCCTGAAACCTTGATTTCAGGCCACTGTCAGACTGAAGCTCGATTATCTCCATCTGAAGGTGATGGGGCACATTGTTGAGATCAACTGTAAAAGGATTGGCAAAGATGTCAAAGCCTGAGTGCTGTGTTCTAAAGTCAGAGAAGCGCCGCTCAGATTCACTTAGTTAACGGCTAACTTTGGTAGCCAGCCGACTGCAAGGAAAAGTACCAGAAATAGTGGTTGAGATACTCAAACAAATGGGAAAGTGGGCAAGATTGTCCTGTTCCAGTTGGGACTTCCATAGTTGAAGTTTACCCTGGAATGCTGTGATCATGTCAGACATCTTCGTGATGACTTGTTTGCGTCCCTGCAGCTTCTGATTCAGTTGGGCGAGATGCTCGCATATGTCACACATCATAGCAAAATCACATAGCCAGGCGGGATCCGACAGTTCAGGCAAGGGCTTTCCTTCACTTTCCATGAAAAGAGCAATTTGTTCTCTGAGCTCAAAAAATCTTTTGAGGACTGCGCTCTTGCTCAGCCATCTTACTTCTGTGTGGTATGGCACGTCTCCATGCTCTGCACCCACCTCCTGTAAAAACTGCTGGAACTGGCGATGATTCAGGCCACGTGCCCATATAAAGTTAATAGTTTTAATGACTGTGGTCATTATGTCATTCATGTCCAGAACTTTTCCACACATAGCCTCTTGGTGGATAATGCAATGATAAGTAATCAAGGGTGTGTGGCAGTGACTTTTTTGCATTCTTTCCTTCATTAGTCCAACCAAGCCTTTCTTTTCTCTGCACATTGAAGGTGCGCCATCGGTAGTTAGCCCCACCAACTTTTCCCAGGGTAATTTAAAATTATTTATAGATTTCTCCACAGCCTCAAATATATCTCTACCAGTCGTCGTCCCATGCATGGCAGCTACATCCAAAAGTTCCTCAGTGACAGAGAGGTCGGTCTTCGTAGCACGTATAAAGATGGACAGCTGCGCTGTATCAGTGTTGTCTGTGCTTTCATCGATAGCAAGTGAAAAAGCGAGATAACTGCATGCCTGTTCGGCCAGCTGTGATGATAGATTTCCTGAGAGTTCTTGAACTCTATCTGCAATGGTGTTTCTTGACAAACTGACATTTTGAAAACTCTGTATCTGGTCTGGGCATACTTGCTCACACACTTTTAGCATGCATTGCTTCAAAAAGGCGCCCTCTGAAAAACACCTTGAAGTACGGGCAATTTCTTCAGCCACTATAAAGCTTGCTTTCACTGCAACATCATTTTTCGCTGTAGCCTTTGTAAACATTTGCTGCTGTGATTGTAGTTTGCCTTTTAGTTCTTTAACAATTTTATGCTTTTCCTCCAAAGTATATTTGCCATACTTAACATTATGTTTGGTGTCAAAATGACGACGTATATTGTACTCTTTCATCACCGACACTGTCTCATAACACAATATGCACACGTTTTGCCCTCTCTAAGCACAAACATGTATTCATTTTCCCATTTGTCATTAAATTGTCTGCCTTCACCGTCAACTTTTCTTTTCCTGGACATTTTGGGATCAATATTGGCAGTAAAAGATGTGGTTTATTAGAAATCTGCGTTAGAAGGAAAAAGTTGAAAACTGCACAGGGATAGCTTGATTTGGCAGATGGAGTCGAGAAAAAAAAAGTCAGTCAATAAATGCCTGGCTGGGTACAGATAGCAGATTCTGTTGCGATTTTTATGCCTGCACTTTATGCCAGGAACTGACAGCTTCTGCTGTGTATTTTTTATGCCCGCACACTCACTCTCTCCTCTGCTCTGCCAACCGCATAACCACATCGGATGCCAGACTATAGGTCACTCCTCCTGAATCTCGGGTGACTTGTTATCTATGCGCATGCGTAATAGATAGCAAGTACGGTGGCCGGCGAGGCGCCCGGCGAGATCACAAGCCTCCTATGTCACCGCGTGTCATTGTGATGGAACGCAGCGGAGTGCAGTGATGACAGCACGGTGCGGGCCACATTGCAAGGCCTGGCGGGCCGGATTTGGCCCGCGGGCCTTGTGTTTGACATGTGTGATCTAGATTTTTGGCATCAAGTACACAAGCATCCTTATAAATGGCAAGTCTTCCCATTTTCAAGCAAGTGCTTTGTCCTTGAGAAAGGATCATAAACTGTATGAGGGCAAAGGATGAAGACACTTCATAAAATCCAGAGAGGACATTTTACTGATAGGTTACTGGGTTTTTTCAACAATGACATAGTTAAAAAGAAATACATATAGGGATAATGTTCTCAGGATGAAAAACCTTTTCATTACAGAAAAAATTCCTTTCTAATTATCTTACTCTCTCATCTTAATTTATTAAAGCTTTTAGAGAAGGATGAATTGAACAATATCGAAAATTAAAAAGCAAATAACCAATTGTTATGTGTATTAAGAGTAGATTAAGATGGAAAATAGAAGAAACATTAACCTTATTTTTCAAATTTATTTTTATTGATGTCAGAGAGAAAGGGAGAGGGAGAGATAGAAACATTAATGATGTGAATCCTTGATCAGTTGCCTCCTTTGATAATAAACATAACAAAGGACTGGCAACCTTGATAGATAAATAGCACATACAAATAATAATCAATGATACTCTTAGACAATTACAAAAGAATAACTAAAAGTGACATAATATATGAGAAATATATGCTATAGATTAATTTTTAAAATTCTGATTAAAATGTCATGCCATTTTTGGACCATCAAATTAAGTTGGAACACTATTGCTGATAAAAGTCCAGGGAAACAGGCATTTTTAACGTGCTGCTAGTTAAGACTCTGAAGAATATTAATGCTCTCTGACACAGTAATTTCACTTATTTGGAAGCTATAGTTAAATGATCTGAAAAACAGGAAAAGCTCTATAGAGATGTTCATTACTGCCTTATTTTGATCATCAAATACTAAAACCAGGCTTAAATGTCTAACAAGTAAAATATTTTGTAGGTATTGTCAAATGAGTTTAAAATAACATAGGAAAATAATGCTAAATGATCACTAATGTGGCCAACAACCATACTAGTACATGGGGGGAAGCTACAATGAAAATATATCAGAATGGTAAAAGTGGCTAAGTACAGAATCATGATTTTTCTCCTTACTAATTTCTGTATTACTCAAATTTTCTATAATTACCATGGTTTGCTTTCAGAGTGGGAAATAACTTTATTCTTTTTTAAAAATACCATTTTTATAAAAAGAAAAATTGTACAGTGACTTAGCATTTGCTCCCCCACACACGCCAAAAAGAAAGAATTACCTCATGCCTTAGGGTGTCTTTGGGCAACACTTCTATCACAGACAGAAGAGTTTCCAGCCATGCGTTGCTGACACCTGATTGACACAGATAACACATGGAAATTTAATCTCACAAGTCTAGTTTCAACTCAGCCATTATTCACTACAACATTACTTAATGATAACATGAAATAATAATTACTATCATTGTAAGAAGTTTCTCTATTTTTATTTTAGCCAATATCTAGAAAAAATGTATATCTTTAAAAATAATATTGGGGAGCCCTAGCTGGTTTGACTCAGTGGATAGAGTGTCAGCCTGGGGACCGAAGGGTACCAGTTTCAATTCCAGTCAAGGGCACATCCTGGGTTGTGGGCTCAATCCCCAGTGGGGGACAAGCAGGAGGCAGCCAATGAATGCTTCTTTCTCCTCATTGATATTTCTCTCTCTCTCCCCCTCTCCCTTCCTCTCTGAAATCAATAAAAATAGATTTAAAAAATAATAATATTGGAGAGCTATCTTTACCCCAAATTGTGCATTTTTGCTGTATGTTATAAACACAAATGCTGTAAAACTTTAAAACTCTAAGAAGAAGGTGTAGATCATAAGATGAACTAATGGGTCTTCAGCTTTCAAGGATACTGAATTTCGTGGGTTTTGAAAGGAAACAGCCGGGGCTATTTTTAGTCAGACTAGTGATCAACTTTTGGACAGCATGACCCCATTCAGTTGTCCTCACCAGGCTAATAAGATTCCAAGAACATCATGACCACAGGAGTTTGAAATGACATAGGAAAATGACGCTAAGTGAAAGCCAAATGGATGCTAAATGACATTCAGAGCAATAAAGAACGACAGGAAGGCGCGTGCCAGGCTCCTGACCTGCATCCCTGTGCTCCAGGTGCAGCAGAATGGTTTGGAGGAAGGAGTGGGCATACGTGTGAACTGACACTGATTCTTCCTGCAGAATGGTCAGAAATGACACGGCAGCCGTTAACTGCATTTCCACACCTGCAACGTGCAGGACTTCCTGCACAATCAGAAAGAGTTCGTCATTATATAGGTGAGAGATCATAAATTATAAGTTTTAAAAATCCAACGTCATAGAAACAAACATAGTCACATTCCACAAATAACTGTATGACTTCCAAGAAAATGTATGGCCTGGCCAGCATGGCTCAGTGGCTGATGAACCTATGAACCAGGAGGTCACAGTTGGATTCCCCTTTGAGCACGTGGCCAGGCGGCAGCTGGATCCCCAGGATGGGGCATGCAGGTTGCAGCTGATCAATGATTCTCTCTCATCGTTGATGTTTCTACCTTTCTCTCCCTCTCCCTTCCTCTCTGAAATCAATACAAATGTTTTTTTTAAAATATATGTATGCTTGCTTTATTTAAGAAAACTATACTAATCTGCTCCTGATCACTTAAGCCATTAGACCACATAAAGTTTAAATGCCTTAGGAACTAATAAAATCAAATAATATTCCATTGCTTTATAAATGAAAATTATAAAAGTACATAAACCTTTAAACAGTGGAATAGGCATTTTTTATAAATTTCAACTTCTATTTTGCTATTTGTATTGTACAGTTTGCCATCATCTCTAGAACAACAATATCAAAGCTCAGACAATCCCGTGTGTTTTCATTACTTGTATTTCTGGTTCAAAAAATAAACATACATTTTACTTTTAAAAAAGAAATGCATTTAAGATTTGAAAATGCATTTTCCCGTTTAAAGAACTGACAGGAACATGAATTACCATAAAGTAAACTGTTACTAAAAGAAGAAATTTTTATATAT
This sequence comes from Pipistrellus kuhlii, assembly GCF_014108245.1. Taxonomy (NCBI): domain Eukaryota; kingdom Metazoa; phylum Chordata; class Mammalia; order Chiroptera; family Vespertilionidae; genus Pipistrellus; species Pipistrellus kuhlii. The sequence goes on along the minus strand of NW_023425590.1, from coordinate 783,457 downwards.
AAGAATGTTTTTTAAAAATTATATTCATTGTGATCTCCAATCACCATTTTTTAAAAATCCTAAATATATATGCAAAGTTAAAGCCTACATGAGAATATTAGTTTTCAACACATGGAAAAGTAAAAAAAAGCTTTCACATAAACCTTTCAAAGATATTCTCTATACTTCATTAGATAAGAGAGAGTGTGTATGTGATATACTTTGTTTAACCAATATGACAATTATAAAATTGAATATAACTATTTTGTAACTAGCACAGTAAAGTTAGTAGTACAATGTGGAACTTGCAGCCACAAAACAAGGTTCAGATCTGTGTGTGAGCCTAAGAAACTTCATGTTTCTGCACCATTTCCTAATACATAAAACTCGAGGCCCAACGCACGAAAGTCGTGCAAGAATAGGCCTTCCTTCTCCCAGCTGCCGGCACCCGGGACCCGGGCTTCCCTCTGGCTGCTAGCAGGCACCCAGGACCCGGGCTTCCCTCTGGCTGCCAGCAGGCACCCAGGACCCGGGCTTCCCTCGCAGTCCCAGCTTCGTCCAGAAGGTAGTCAGGAACAATGCCCGGTCTAATTAGCATATTATGCTTTTATTATTATATCAATAGTTGTGAATTATAGTACTGTCCTCTTAGATATTTAAACAGAACTTATGACTTAGCAACTTGTGTAAACTGAGCATTAAATAAGGCCACTGTACATCCAAATATCTCCTCTCTACATCTAGGCTATCTAGTAGGAATCTCGCCTTGGCCACACCTGAACTGATCTCTTCCAGAACCTTCTTCTCCAACTTCCATCTCGGTAAACAGTAAATGACAACTTAGCCCTTCCAGCTGTCAGCCCAAAAATGCTGAGGTCATCCTTAACACATATTTAGCCCCCCCCCCCTGCCCCCAATCACATGACCAATCCATCCTGATCCAGAATCTGACCATTTTTCATCTCCATCATTTCCACCTGATCCAGGCTACCATCATTTCCAGCCTGAATTACTCCAATGATATGTTGACTAGTCCCTGATTCCATCACTGCCCCTAAAGAAAGATTAAGTCAGATCATGTCACTTTCCTGTTAAAACTCTCCAATGGCGTCATACCCGCTCCAAGGAAAAGGCAGTCCTCTCAATGACTTATAAGGTCCGTTCCCAGTTCCCCCTTTTGTCCAGACTTACTCATGGTTGGCTCCTGATCTCTTCCAGCCTCTGTTTAAATATCACCTTTTCAATGAGCCCTGCTTTAACCGGAAAGCCACTGCCTTGCCCCAGTTCCCACCACCCCCTTTACAGGTGTATTATCTCCATCATCCAGCATAATCATTTGTGTCCGGCCTATCTCCCACATCTAGAACGTCAGCTTCCTGACGGCCAGGATTTCTGTTTTGTTCACGCCCCGTAGCCCCTGGTCCTAGCGCACATCAGACATTTGCTGTAATGGCTGGAAGAATGGCTGGAATCTTAACCTTCCACCTAAACTTTCTGCTGTTGATGCTCTCCCCTTCACACATTATCCACACCTCCTAAAGAGTAATTGCAAGAGACTTTGGGTTGAGTCCTAAAGATTGGGGATTGGCAGAATGACACAAGGCAAAACAAAATGGGTCTCACAGAAAGGTACTCTCAGGCCTTTTACTATCATGTCATAGGTGTTCCTGCCATTGTCTACCCCAGCGGCTCTGTGGCCATGATTTAGACCGGGTACCCAGACTCCTTGGTTCAGTGGTGGGACCGCTGCCCATCATTTGCTAGACCTACAGCATGTCATTCTCCAGCAGAGGAACAATCTCAGAATCCTCAAGCATCTTGCTGAAGGCCAGCGAGCTAGGAACTGGCAACTCTAACCCTCGTGTGCATGATGCCAAATCTAAGCGCGGAATGCTTCTCACAGGCTCTGACTTTCGCTCACCGCTGCTTAAGGCATGGCTTAGTGGATCCTAAGCCTTCCTGAGGCGGCGTGGGAGATCTGGCAGTGTCACTGTGGCCTATTTTTATGAGGTATGGTAATTCCCAGAGATCTATCAAACATTAGGGTGGTCCATTAGTTAGTTAGTTAGTTAATCCTCTACAGGGGATATTTTTTTTCCATTGATTTTTAGGGAGAGTGGGAGAGTGAAAATCAGAGGAAACATCAATGTGAGAGAAACACATTGATTGGTTGCCTCCTGCATGAGCCCTGACCAGAGCTCAGGCTGAGGAGGAGACTGCAACCGAGGTCCATGTCCTTGACTGGAATTGAACCCGGAACCCTTTGGTCGCAGGCCAGTGCTCTATCCACTGAGCCAAATCAGCTAGGGCTCAGGTGGCTGACCTTTGTTTTGTTTCATTTTAAACTTTTATATAGCACGCACTAACATCCAAGTCCTTTCGACAAACAGTCAATTATGGATTTAACAGTTATTGGCTGAAAGAAAAAGAGAAGAAATTATAAGGCAGAAGCAGAAGCAGCAATGAGTCTCTGAAATGGGCCTCCCGTATCTCCTTGTGTTACTGTTTCCAAAACAAACATAGCTCCACACTGACAACCTGGATTTGGAAAACTTTTCAAAAGATTCTATGTGGCCAGGATGCGTAACGCACAGGTTTCAGAAGGAAGGCACGGCTTTATTTAGAAACATGAAGTACTTTGCGGAGAAAGACTAAGAGAAATGGTGAGGGCCACAGTGTACGTTATTCCGGTTCACATGTGTCTGCTGCTTTAAGTTCCAAGAGATGTGAGTGCACCCTTTAAGAAGTCAGTAAGTCCTGGGAGTGGGCGGACGCAAATGCTATGCACAAGAGGATGCGGCAAACTCTCCAACTTCTTATCTTCGCGCTGCGGCACTTAGTCTTCACTCCCGCAGCAACATTTGCCCCAACTATTTTGCATTTAATTTTCGAAAAATCCTCAAGTCTTATCAGGATTTGAGCTTTTCTCTTGTGCTGACTTCAACATCTGGGACTGTCCACTGTTAAGAAACCAGCACAGACTAAGAGACTTTATCACTGCTAACAGCCAATTGACTTCTAAACATGTCTTTCCGAAACATAGTACAATAAGGGTTTGATACTTACCGGTAAGTATTCTCCTCCACAGTCACCCCTCTGGACAAACATAGTGAGATCCAGACTCTCTGGGTAAATAAGTGTGCATCCTCATGGGCCTTGGAAGACACTGAAAAGTAAATGCCTCTATTGCTTAAGTGCAGGCCTTAGTGCCAGTTACCCTTCCTCTTCCGACTATGTACAGCTGGCATTCCAATGTGAATCCTCAGAAATGAAATGAGACCGTGTACAGTGAGTTAATGATGCATTTCCAAATTTCCAAAGCTATCCTGGTTCCAGGAAGGGAACTACACTAGCCTCTCTGGGTTAAACTGATTCTTTACAGTATGGATGGTGGAAGAAAGCATTTTGTAAGATAATGTAATGCAGTCCTTGCAGAGAGGAAAACTGCTCTGTCTCCAATGAACCCACATTTTATGCATCAAAAAGAGACTTCTCTTTATAATACACAACATACAGAAGCAATAAATAAGTCATTGGCTTATTTCAAAAAGAGCAAATATTTCAGATGCACACATTGGGAAGCTAAATTACCTGGTAAATACATGGTGCTGGTTAAAGGGAAAGGCGCCCTAAAATTATAAAGTATCCTGGTATATTTTTAGAAATAACATCACTAATTATTTTGAAATTAAATAACAGGGATTTAAACATTAAAATATTGAAGATCAAGGACATAGAAAATATTTGAGGATCATAAATGTGGGAATTTTTAGTAGCAATAACAGTGAACAGCACTTTCACTATAAAATGATAATATTTATAAAAGACTTTAAAACTAAATTAAATATGAATAATTGGAGAATGCCAACTCTAAGACACCTTTAACAATTAACTATGATAGCTCATTCTTTTCCTTGTCACTAACTGCCAGTTTCCCCACTGAAAAAACGTGGGGGAACTAGTCACCAGCAATGAAAATCAAACTCAGTGAGAAAATAAGGTGGAGACAGTAGACGGAATAAAGGGGAGATGTTTTACTCTTCTATCAATCTGTATTTCAGTGACTCGCAAGGTTCATGAGGAGGTACAAATGGAAATGTTCCAAAGATCTCTTTCCACTAAGGAAATACCAATACCAGTAACAACTATCACATGACTATGTAAATGTGTAATGAAGTATCCGCCGTGTAAAATCATGACAACACCAAACAAACACATTTCAACACAACTGAACTTCTAGCTAGACTACTCTGTTATTTTTACACACAATAAAATAGAATCATGTAATTTCATAATTTCAGCTTAAAATGTAAGCAGATAGTAATTTAAAATGCTGCAAATAAAAGATGTACGTATCAAAGAAATGTCAATTTACTGGATATAATAGCCCTAAGTACCCATTTCAAATGATCCATTGTAGCTATATTTAATTAGTTAAAATATTTTAGAGAAAAATTATAAACTGTTTTCTGAAGTGGGGAGAATTATAAAGTATGGCAAATTTCTATAAGCAAGTGAAAATAGGACTTTCTTTGCAGTTATTCTGAAGCATAGTAACCTCCATCTTATATAAAAACTGCTGTTTGAAATTTTAACCCTGCTATTTTGGCTTCTGCAAACCCTTGCTTTCTTAAATAATAGGGGGAAAAGAGTACTCCCATTCCAGAGAGGCCATAAACTGCCCCAGGCAGAGTGGCCAGTGCTGGCACCAGGCCAGGACTTGAGATATGGTCTCACGGCCCCTTCGCAGCACACAGGCCTTCTTTCTCAGAAGGCCCTGAAGTCTCATTCCAAATTTGGGAAATAAAGGACTAGGAAAGATATAAATTAGGAAAGCTTTCTCCATGTTTTTGCTCAAAATTTGAAAGACATTTTTCTATAAGCCCATGGTGTAATAATAATAATAAAGTGTAACTCCATTTCTCTAAGCGTTGCTTGGTTTTTCTCCGGTGTTCTGTAACAATTCAATGGTAATTTTCCCTCCTATCCTAATCTTTCTCTAATGAAAATCTAATTTTGATAATATGATTTTAACTTCATTTATAGCTATGTTAAGTACCAGCACTATACTAAGGGCTCTGGGAAATTGCTTCCCTACTTTTGAGGGATTCCTGTTGCTTATACATATTTAAGTATTCAACAAATATTTATTTAGTTGCCGAGACTGGTTTGGCTCAGTGGTAGAGCATCGGTCTACAGACTGAAAGGTCCCAGGTTCGATTCCGGTCAGGGGCATGTACATTGGTTGCAGGCACATCCCCAGTGGGGGGTGTGCAGGAGGCAGCTGGTCAATGTTTCTCTCTCATTGACGTTTCTGGCTCTCTATCTCTCCCCCTTCCTCTTCTCTGTAAAATATCAATAAAATATATTTTAAAAAAATATTTATTTAGTTAATTCAAGGCACTGTTCTAGATGCTGGAGACTTAGCTACAAGCAGGACTAGCAATGTATCTGTTAACACTGTAATTACAACAGTGACAAGAGCTAAGGATGAGAAGTACAACATGGCATTAGCATACCTAATGAGTGGCCTGATCTCTTCTGAGGACCATAGAGAAGTAATAAACAGAGAAAAGAGAAAGAAATGAGACAAAAGGTGGAATGGAGAGGCAGGAAGGCAGGAAGAGTAAGAGAGAAAGGACGCACAGCACTGAGAAGGAGCAGGGCAGCACATCCAGGGACCGAAAGGGGGTCAGTGTGCCAGGAGCACAGTGAGGAGGGGCTGAGGCTAGTGGAACAGACGGAGCCCAAACTGCAGGGCCTCAGATGGGGTAAGCCAACTAACCTTCAAACTGTATCTTAAATGCTTTGAAATATCATGCCTATTATAAAAATAAAAATGAGTCAGAAAGTAGTGAGGGAGGGTGGGAAGGGATGGAGGAACCGGCAAGGATCACTTGAGGAGCTATTGCATTTACGTGAGCAAACCTTCAATGTAGCTTGGACTAGAGTGGAGGCGGTGTTGGGGAGGGGTGGACAAGTTAGGGAAATATTTAAGATATAAAATAAACAAGATTGGCCAAAACTGGTTTGGCTCAGTGGATAGAGTGTCAGCCTGTGGACTGAAAGGTCCCAGGTTCGATTCCGGTCAAGGGCATGTTTCTTGGTTGCGGGCACATCCCCAATAGGGGGTGTGCAGGAGGCAGCTGATCGATGTTTCTCTCTCATCGATGTTTCCAGCTTCTATCCCTCTCTCTTCCTCTCTGTAAAAAACTCAATAAAATATATTAAAATAAATAAGATTGTATATGTGAGTAGAGAAGGAAGAGGTGGTATCTAGGATGACTCCCAAAATCCCGGCTTGAAAACCGGAGGAGTAACAGTGCTGCCATGTGGGGAGTGGAGAAAGCAGGTTAGACAAGGGGCACTGGAGGAAGCCCAGGGTCAAAGGGAAATACCAGGAGCTCCATTGGGACTTGTTAGCTGTGAGATGCCTTTGAGGCATTCAAACAGAGATTAAACGCAGGGACTTGTATTTACAGATCTGACCCGCTGTAAAGGTCTGATATAAATAAGAGAATATTTATTGGCTAGAACGAGATTGCCTATAGAGAAAAGATGGGTTGAAAGTGGAGATCTTACTGTAAACACACTTTCACCTCAGCAAAATAAGAGTGCTGAAGAATTCAAATTTTAAATAAAGAGATGCATTATAAGTGCTTGGCAGAGTATTTAAGTTTAAGTTTTGGACTATTCCTAACACGTCATTAGAAAACAATCTGCAGGTTAAGGATGATGACAGGATATGGAGGGGGTGGTTCAGGTGTACATGCAGAAACATTTTGGGTTAATGTTGTTTTGATATTAAATCAAGAAGAAAAAAGAAAAAGAAAAAGGAACTTCCTCTTTCAGTAATGGCAGAGCAGCTAATTCTGATCAGCTCTCCTGATGAGGATAATTTAAAAAACTTGAAAAAATATACAAATCAGCTGCAGAAAGGCATCTGGAAATGAGTAAGATTACTCATCCAAAAACTAAAAAAATATCCAACTTAGATTACCCATCACTAGCAAGATGGCCCATTACTAGCAAGATCACCAATTACTAGCAAGATTGCCCATCTCTAACCAATAACAGAATTCCAGAAAGGTTAGCATGTAATTTGGGGCCTGTCTTTTTCCTCTGGGACCATCTGCTGATTCTAGAAAAGGCTCCTTAGTGGCCAACAGCTTAACTGCCTTTTTTAGCAGCCTCTAGGAAGCGCTGGTAAGACCCTCGAATAGGATAAGGCCAATCCATCAGCAAACTGACCTTTGCAGCTTCAAAACATCCAACACTAAGATGGGTTATGTGCAGCTGTATATAATGTCTCAAAACATCTTTTCTTATGCTTATTGGCCAGTCTCTTATGCTTTATTGCTAGTGCAGTAAAGAGGCTGCCAGAAGACAAAATATTCCTTTCTAGAGGAATATATCACCCTGGGCCTCAAGCTATTTCCACAAATAATTTATTGAATTCAGGATCAAGCACACAGTCAGTAATATCCAGGCACATGAAGATATAACATGAATCAGAACCAGTAGAAGCAACAGAACACAGAAGTGCACCCACAGGAGCTCCAGGCACTGGTGTGTCTGATGAACACCTGGTTCAAAATGGTAAAAGATGCAATGGAAAAATTCAACAGAAAATTCTAAGACATAAAAGAAAGGATGTGGCAGATTTTTTAAGGAGCTAAACAAAAATTCTAGACCAGAAAAATATAGTAATCAAAATCAATCATCAGAATGAATCACAGAGACAATGATTTAAAAAAATAAATAAATAGAAGGTAGAAGACATAGAGATGCTATGGAAAGGTCTAATATGTAAGAAATTGGAGACCTAGCAAGAGAGCAGAGAAGTGATTGGGTAGAAGCAAAATTAACAAACATCTGCAAAGACTTTTTTTAAACAGATATTCTTGTGTAGAGATTTATTTGCATTTATCTAATAACTAAGCATGCTGAACATCTTTTCTTATGCTTATTGGCAATCCACAAATCATCTTTGGTGAAGTATCTGTTCAAATTTTTATTTTTAAAATTGGGTTGTTTACTTATTATTGAGTTTGTGAACTCTTTATGTTCTTATCAGATACATGATATATAAATATTTCCTCCCATTCTGTCACTTGTCTTTTCATTCTCTCAACAGTGTCTTCTGAAGAGTAGAAGCTTTAAGCTCCATGAGCCCCCTTTTATCAAAATTTCCTTCTATGGATCATGCTTTTCACATCAAATGTATAAATAAATAAATAAATAAATAAATAAATAAATAAATAACTTGCCTAATCCAAGGTCACAAAGATTTTCCTCTTGTTTTTATCTACAAGTTTTTTTGTTTTGTTTTGTTTTATCATTTTGGTTTTTAATTCTTAGGTTTATAATCTATTTTGAGTTCATTTTTGTATATGGTACAAGGTATAGACTTTTCCCCAATTGACCCAGCACCATTGTTGAAAAGACTGTCGTCGCTACACTGACAGGCCTTTTTGTCTGTGTTAAAATCAGTTGGCAATGCACATTACCCATTGACTTGTCTTTATACCAATATCACATAGTCTCAATTGCTGTAGCTGTATGTAATGTCTCAAAATCAGGTAGTAAAAGTCCTCCAACTTTGTTTCTCTTTTTCAAAATTATTTTGGCTATTCTTGGTCCTTTGTATTTTCATATGAATTTTAGAATTAGCTTGTAATTTCCTACCAAAAAAAAGAAAGAAAAAAAAGAAACTAACCTACTGGAATTTTTATTATTTTGCATTAAATATATAGATTGAAATGAGAAGAACTGGTATCTTAACAATATTGAGTCTTCTGATCCATGAACATGGTGTCTCTTTCCATTTACTTAATCTCATATTATTTCCCTAAGCAATGTTCTATAGTTTTCAGTATACAGATCTTGCATGTCATTTTTCAGATTAATCTCTAAGTATCACATACTTCAGCACTATTGGGATAGGTTAAGAGAAAGTTCAATTTCCAATTGCTTGTTTTCCTGATTTGTATATTGATCTTGTAGCCTGAAACATTTCTATATTTGGCAAATGCTAGTATTTTTCTTTTGCATTTTCTACCGTGTTTCCCCGAAAATAAGACATCCTCCAAAAATAAGACCTAGTGCAACTTTGGGAGAAAAAAATTAATATAAGACACTGTCTTATTTTCGGGGAAACAGGGTATCATAAATGATAATGTCATGTGACAAAAAAAAAGACTTTTTCTTTCTCTGCAATGTGAATACCTTTCATTTCTTTTTGTTGCCTTATTGCACTTTTTAGAATGTCTGTAGTGTTGAACAAACATGGTAAGAGCCAACACACTTGACTTGCTCCTGATCCAGGCCACCATCAATAAGGAAGTCTGGTGCTGTAGTTTCCTCACCCTCCCCTTCCTATCTACTTACACACAGTTAAAATGATCACTGTAAAGGGTGAATGGGCAAGTCACTGACCTACTTAAAGCCTTCAGTGATTTCACACCGTCCTGAGCAAGAACAACTCTTGCATGCTCTGTCACTGACCATCACTCCAACGTCTTTTTTAAGTCACAACCCACCCAGACCACTGGGTTCCAGACAAACATACCTCTTTCAATTCCCCAAAGCTCCTTCATCTTAGGAGCTTTGTGCTGCTCTTTCCGCCTGGACCACTCATTCCTGACTCTTCAAAAGTCTGCTTCCTCCCAGTCTTCAGATTTAAGAGCTCCTCAGCAAGGCTTTCTTTGGCCTCCCAACACACAGTAAGCTCCTCTGTCACTTCCTCCTGGTACTTACACTCACGTGCTATGTCATGTCTCTTTCCCACTCTGAACTGTAACCTGCTTGAGAGCAAGTTCCCTCTTTTGATCACCTCTAATTTCTCAGTGCTCAGTGCCAGCACACGAAAGGCACTCAGTAAACATTTATGTATGAATCAAAGTGCCATTATCATCACTCACTCACTTATAGTACTAGATTGCTTTCTGTAAGATTAACTAAGAAATTATGTCCATGGCAAAAGTGAGAAAAGTGGCTCTGCAGGATTTTTTTTTTTTTGTCGTTTTACCACTTGAAAGTAACGACTCCTAGAAGCAAGGCAGAACTGAAGAAAGTGCTAATGATAAGTATAAATATTTCTTAACAATAGCTTAATATAATGATTTTAAAATGAGTTGCACATATGTTTTATAATTTGACATGAGGTGTTTAAAAGTTTAACTGCCTACATTATATAGCAAACCCTCTTTAACACTCATTATTATTGCCCCCATTAAGTCTTATCCAGTTACTTAATTCTTCAGCATTTTTAGATATAGACAGAATCACACAATTAAATACTCTCCTATGCTTATTCTTCAGTTGTTTTCCATATAGTTTTTATGCCTGCTTGATATACAATCTAATCAGAGACTGAATTCATCTTTTTTGTATTTTTTAGTACAGGGCAAGATAAATGAGAATCCTAAATAAAGGATTGCATGTTGATTAACTCAAGAAATGAATGAAATTATTTCATTAAATAAAGGCTTTCTTAGTATATATATTCATTAATATACATTTTCTTTATAGTATTCATTTATTCAGTTTACTATGCTATGAATTAATTTTTATTACTTTAAAAGGTTATTAGTAAAGTCATCTTTATAACTCAGTTATATAGTTTCAGCAGACACATTTGATTTTCATATAAATACTAGAGGCCCAATGCATGAAATTTGTGCACTGGGGGAGGGAGGTGTCCCTCAGCCCAACCTGCACCCTCTCCAATCTGGAACCCCTCAGGGGATGTCCGATTGCCTGTTTAGGCCCGATCTCTGTGGGATCAAACATCCCTTTCACAATCCCGGACTGCTGGCTCCCAACTGCTCACGTTCCTGCCTGATTGCCCCTAACTGCTTTTGCCTGCCAGCCTGATCACCCCCTAACCACTCTCCTGCCAGCCTGATCTATGACTAACTGCTCCCCTGCTGGCCTGATTGTCCCTAACCGCCCTCCCCTGACAGCCCAGTCATCCCCAAATGCCCTCCCCTTCATATTCCCTCTTTATTAGGTAGGGTTTTTCCTTTAACATATTGGACATCCCTAACTGGTTTGGCTCAGTGGATGGAGCGTCAGCTGCAGACTCAAGAGTCCCAGGTTCGATTCTGGTCAAAGGCATGTACCTTGGTTGCAGGCACATCCCCAGTGGGGAGGAAGGGGGGGTACAAAAGGCAGCTGATCAATGTTTCTCTCTCATAGATGTTTCTAGCTCTCTATCCCTTTCCTTCCTCTCTGTAAAAAATCAGATTCCTTTTTATCTTCCTGGCTGGTGTGACTCAGTGGTTGAAACCCCAGGCTGGCGCTGGAAGGGGGTTGCTCCGTGGGGGCGCGCACTCCTCCCAGGCTGAGACCCCAGGCTGGTGCTGGGAGGGGGTCGCTCTGTGGGGGTATGGGCCCAAGGCTGCAGGTGTGTGTGTGGGATCACTCTGTAGGGAGAGAATTTGTTTTTGTTTTTTATAAAGGGTCAGGAGGGCCTCTGGGCAGTATTCTGCCAGGCCACTTATGCTGCCATGTCTCAGCAGCAGCCCTCTCTGGGACTGGGCGCTGCCATCTCATGGCTATGGGTGCCGCCATTTTGTCACAGAGTTACGGTTAATTTGCATATTACTCTTTTATTACATAGGATACTCTATAGAAGAGTATATAATATTCTTTACACATTTCCATGAAATTAATATTGGGGGAAGTTATTTAACTTTATTGTAACCTCATTAGCAAAATGATTTTTTCAAAATAATTTAGAAACCTAAAGGTCACTACTCTCTATTCTTCATTTTTTATTTTTACTTCATGAAATTCTGGACATTCAATACTTCTGTGGGCCTGATTTAGCTTGCTCAACACAGTGTTTGTATAGCATGCTCAATATTTTTAGCCTTAAATCTAATTCACTTAATATGAAATAACTTCATTTTTAAGAAAGAAACATAAATGTGAGAAACACCCATCAGTTTCCTCCCATATGCACATTAAACCTGCAACCTAAGTATGTGCCCTGACCAGGAATCAAACCATCAACCTTTTGGTGTTTGGGACAACACTCCAACCTACCAAGCTACCCAGCCAGAATAACTAGAATAATTCTTAGTCAAGAGGACCTAACTCTCTGCTCCTTCTAATGTTGTTTAATTGGCACTTCCAAGTGTTAAGCTAACAAGCATAGGTCAGCTAATATCACTAGAGTAGAATGTAAAATTAAACTTAAACTATGTGGACTTAATTCCATTTAAATTATAGCATGATTCTGGGAAAATAGGTATGAAAAGGCTTGATTCACTTTTGAATCACATGCAATGCTAAAATAAACATAATAAACATTTCAATTAATCCTGGTAACAAGTAAAAAAAAAACCTCATGCTGCCAGGATATAAGGGTGGGTATCTTGTAAAAATAACATGGTACATCCCTACATCTAATTTAACTCATAGTAACTGGAACCAGCTATATATGCCTATCTATGCCTAAAAATAAAATGCAGGGTACACTAATAATCACAGTACTTTAAACACATGTAAATTAATTTAAAAGTTAGGGAAAAGTTACAACCAAACAGAAAGCCAAAGTAAAGTACGAAAAACTATTAGCAAACATAATCCCCATTAGTAGGTAACCTCTCTGACCCCATTAGTAGGTAAGCTTACTGAGGACACATAGATTGTTGTCTGTTTTGTTCATTCAAGTTCTTAAGAACCTCATTTGGCACATAGGCACAAATAAATAATAAATCTTACATATTAAACATTTAACATTATATATTAACTAGAGGCCCAGTGCATGAATTCATGCACAGTGTGATCCCTTGGCCTGGCCTGCAGGATCGGGACAAAACCAGCTCTCCAACATCCTCCAAGGGGTCCTGGATTGCAAGAGGGTGCATGCCAGGCCGAGGAACCCCACCAATTCACAATTGGGACTGGGAAGAGAGGAGGGAGGTTGGCCAGCTGGGGAGGGACCACAGGAGGGCTCCAGGGCATGTCCGGCCCTATCTTGCTCAGTCCCAATCGGCCAGAACCCAGCAGCAAGCTAACCTACCAATCAGAGCATCTGCCCCCTGGTGGTCAGTGCACGTCATAGCAACTGGTCGGCTGGTCAATTGTCTGCCCCCGGTGGTTAGCGCATGTCACAGTGAGTGTTTGATAGGCCTTAGCATATCATTAATATACTAGTAGCCCTGCACACGAATCTATGTGCCAGTAGCTCTCTGCAGGGCCAGGCCACTCTGCACCTGCTGCCCAGAGGCTCTCCGCGGCCCAGAGGCCTATCCGCAACTGGGTGCGGAATGCTTGCCTCGACACTGGGGTGATGAAGCAAGCATTCCTGCAAACCACTCACTTTGCCCACACTCAGCGGCCACCTCCCCAGGAGTGGGGGACTCCAACAGGGCTTGGAAGACTGGGTGCTGCCATCTTGTGGCTATGGGCACCGCCATCTTTTGTGATGGAGTGACAGTTAATTTGCGTATTACCCTTTTATTAGATGAGATTACATTTTGACTGCTTGAACAGCCAACCCGTTGACTGGACACTTAGCATATTGGACTTTTATTATATAGGATAATTCATAAATACTAAATAGAGAAAAGAATATTCTATTAGATCAAATATTTTTTGTTTATAGTAGAAAAACTAGTTCTGAAGAATTTAGGAAGCAATAAAATGAATATAAAACTAAAATTGTGATGGCCTAATTCAATCTTTATTTGATGATTCTTTAGAAGTCACACCATAGGGTCATTATGAAGAAAATCAGTGAAATTATATATTATCAATATTGTTGAATACTATTAATATAAATTTAACTCAACAGAATACCAAATAATATAGATTAACCAAGTAACATATATGCTTATACAAATAGCCCACAGACACAAACAATAATGTGGAAAGAAGGAGGTAGAAGGGGGCAAAGGGAAAAAAAAATGGAAGACATCTGTAATACTGTCAAAAATAAATAAATAAATTTTAAAAGACAGCTATGATTTTGTAAAACTAAAATTTTTCTGAGCTACTGAAAAGATAACCTCATTAAAATGTCTCTACTCAGAAAATGACTACAGAAATCTTGTTTCAACTAAGATCATTTCCATCAACTAATTCCCCTGAATATTTTCATCACAATACAAAATATGTATCATAATACTTTCTCCACTCGTTAAGGTACAAAAGATCAGCCATAAAAAGCTCTGAAGTTTTCACCTGACAATGAAAAAAAATGGTAAATTCAAATCTCATTTTGCACCAACTTACTCTAACTTTTGGCAAGACTCTCCGGAGTGTCTCAGCAGGGTTCTGTCGCATCAAAAACGGGAGATTTGCAATCACACTTGTTCCCTGGATATCTTGACCAGCACTTACAGAGAAAAGACAAATTTAAATTTGTAATTGTAAGCTGAATACCTAGTTTATGACTATAAAAAGTAGATTAATTTGAAAAATCGCTGCTTTAATAACAAACACTAAAACTTTGACAAAGTGTTACATTTCAAACACCATCACTTAAATACAAAAATAAAACCAAAACTGAGATTTCATTAAGTAAATCTTATAAAATTGCATGAAAATATTAAGCCCAGGATAAAACCAAGATTAACTTTTAAGTCTAAAAGTGTTTAATATTATTATTAAACACTTTAAAATTCTTCCTCATTTTTTTTCGTGTGGCTTACCAATTTGCTATACTATCTAAAAAATATAAATGGAAAATTTTCAACATGGTAAAATATTAATAATCATTACAACAGGAATAGCAACAAAATCAACTACACAGAGTCATACAACTTCCTTCTGTTATAATAAAGTTACTATCTGTGGCCCTAGACTGACTCTGTGAGTTGCCAGAACTTCTTACAGAAATACTCAACATTCTTACAGGTCAGTAGGGTATATGTATACTAGAACAGTATCTTTTTGACATATTATTCATTAGATCACTAAAGCTTTACCAAAACAATCTCAGTGATGCTATAGTGGTCTAAATGCTTTAGAAAAGATGTTCGGGTTCTTCTGAAAAACCAGTTCCATGCAAATAATTCTTTGATTTTTAAAAAACATAAAATGACATAAGATTTCCAAGTACCTGAAGTATGTATGTGTGTGTGTGTGTGTGTGTGTGTGTGAGTGTGTGTATGATGCTAGTAAATGTGGCACTGCTATTCTGATACCAATTTAAATGCTAATTGCTGATGCCATATTTATATATTTTAATTAAAATTATTTTCATTTAGCTCTTCAAATGGAACTATTTGTTATTATATGTATGTTAAGACCTTACTATGGTTTTTAAAGTTTTATATTTATTTGCTTCGGTTTTATACATTCTGTTAATAAGAAGCAGATTCTGATTCGAAACAAAGCTACAGAGCCATGAAGGAAGGCGTTTGCCCTGTTGTGGTAAGGCAGGCTATGAACCAAGGGCAGCACAATAGTCCACTACTGTCACAACTCTCTAAGTGAATATTTTAAAAGACAAAAGTCAAAAAGGAATGGGACTGAAATAAGGAACGCATGCCAAGATGGGAAGATGGTTGAAAAAAGGAAATTAAAGTTGCATATAAAATTACTAGTTGTAGGGGGTTGAATGGTGCCTCCCACCCCATAAAGTATGTCTCTGCCCTAAGCTAGGTTTCATGATGTCATCTCCATTTGAAAGAGGACTTTGAGATGCAGAGACCATTCTGCGTTATCCAGGTAGACCTCAGACCCAGTAACGGGTGTCAAAGGAGACGCTCAGAGGAAAAGACACAGGCAGAAGGCAGTGTGACCACAGAATAGAGAGTGGAGTGGTGCAGCCACAAGTCAGGGAATGCTGACCACCTACAGAAGCTGAAGAGGCAAACAACAGCCTCTCCCCGAGAGCCCTGCTGACAACGCTGTTTCATATGACAATGTATGGCCTAGAGTAGAGGATCAGTAAATGTCTCCTAAAAGGATGGATAAGCTCTGGCCCAAGTGACTCCGTTGGAGCAATGTCCTGTACCCCAAAATGTGGCAGGTTCAATTCTCGGCCAGGGCACATACCCAGGTTGTGGGTTTGATCCTCAGTCAAGGTTCAAACTTCTCTCTCTCTCTCTCTCTCTCTCTCTCTCTCTCTCTCTCCTCTCTCTCCTCTCTCTCTCTCTCCCTCCCTCCCTCCCTCTCTCCCTCTCTAAAAATCAATTCAATAATTTTTTTTAAAGGATGAATGAATGGATGACTCACTGGGTGAAGTTCCCACCGCTGCACACCATTTTTGAAATGACAAAATTATACAAATGGAGCAGAGAGTGGTTTCCGGGGGTTAGAGATGGATGTGGGAAAAGATGTGACTATAATAGTGTAACCTGGGTAATGAAAATCTTAACTGTCTTGACCATATCAATGTCAATATACTGGTTGTAATACTGTACTATAGTTTTTCAAAAATTTACTTAGGGGGATGTTGGTTAAAGAGATCACTGGCATTTGTATTTTTTTTTTTTTACAACTGTATGTGCATCTACAATTATCTCAAAATAAAATTTAATTTTTAAAAAATCAGTCAATGTGATAGATTTTTAAAAAAATACCTATGAACATCTCAACAAACACAGAAATCTGACAAATCCAACATTCATTCATGATTTAAAACTCTCAGCAAACTAGAAGTAGAAAGGAACTTCTTCAGCCAGATCAAGGGCATCTGTGAAAAACTTAGAGCTAACACATACTTCCCAGTGAAAGAAGGAAAGCTTCCTCCCTAATCATGAACAGGACAAGGATGTTCACATTTCCACTCTTATTCAACATTGTGTTGGAGGTTTGAGCGAGTGCGATAGGTAATAAGAAGAAATAAGAAGCTTATGGATTGAAAAGGAAGAAATAAAGCTGTAATGTACAAAACAGCCAGTACAACTAATACCAGGAAGTGAGTCTAGCAGTGTGACAGGATACAAGATCAAAAAGAGTTTGAGAAGGTGATATATATAATAAGACAGGTAAAGAAGGCCCAATATACTTTTAATGTAAGTCCCTAAAAAAGAAAACCTAAGCAAAGGAAGCTTTTTAAAAATGTTATTAAAAACTCTTTCTTGAAATTAAAAAAAAAAAAAGATTCAAAAGAGCACACCATATACCTGAGAAAATCAATCCAACAGAACTGAGATACATTATTGGACTTCAAAGGAAAAGAAAAATCCTTTGGGCATCCAAGCAAAATGAGCAAGTTACTTGTAATAGAAACAAAATCAGATTGGCTTTAAACTTTAACAGTAATAAAATATTAGAAGAGCAAATAACAACTGATAAGTGATGATGCTTACTGTAAACAGAACTTGAAAAAATAAAAGCAATGAATCTAAACTGCAATCACCATAATCTCTATCAACAAACAATCTAGAAGGATCCAAGATGGCAGCAGAGTAGGTGGAAATAACACTCTCTGCCTCTCAGGACAACGCTGTAATTAAATTACAGAACATTCAACCTGAACAACCAACTGAAGACTAGCTGAAGACTAGCAGAAGTCTCATAGCCAAGGATTTACAGAAGTCTTATAACCAAGGATTTACAGAAGGCACAACAAGACTGGTAGCAAAGATAGAGATATAAAAAGCTTTTCTTTAAAATTGCAGAAGGTCCAACCTACATCGACTGCATGCATTCACTACTTCGGTTTTTCCTGGCAACAGGTCTCCCCTTCATAATGATGTTAAAGGTGATATGGCAGATACAGTTAGCAGAGGTGGAACAACACAGCCGACATAAATGCATCTGGAGGAGGCGCTGGGACAGGTTGTTTATCAGACAAAAGAGCACACGTGGCTGTACGTTAAAGTAGGGCACTAAGTGTGCATACCGGGGATTTCTTGGGTGCTGTGTGCCTGCTGCTATCTCCTGCTGACTTTGGTCCCAATCAGTATAAATAAGCCAAATATGTGCGAACCTATGCCACCAACCACTGAATGGAAGAAATCCCAAAACAATCAGCTTTGGTTTAAGTCAACAGTATAAAATTCATGTCGTTGCTATTGGATATGGTACATGTAATTTTAAAATAAATGTCTAATCAATATTTTATTTATATAGTATGTTATTTTATGTTTTACTAGAGGCCTGGAGCACAAAATTAATGCAAGAGTAGGCCTTCACGGCAGCCGCTGCCTGGATCCCTTCCTCACAGCCGCATTAGCTTCCTCTCTCCTGTGGCTGCAGCCCTGGCTTCATCTGGAAGGCCATCCGGTCTAATAAGCACACTGTGCTTTTGTTATTGTAGATTTTTATAGAATAAGCTTCTTAGACTTCAAATCTACAGCTTTCAACTGAAAGGCTCCAGGAACAAGCATCCTGGCTACCCTCTGAGCTGCTCCTTGTTGCCCGATTCTGCTTTCTCTGGGACATGCTTCTTTCCTAAGACACTGACTCAGAAACAAACAGACACAAGCCCACTCCCAAACCATTCCTCTAAAACCAGAAAGAACTGGGTGAATCATCTACTCTGTGCACTAGTGACTAAAAAGGAAAGAGGAAGGGGGAAAAAAGACTAGTTAGATAAATGAATTTAGGACAGCTGTCTTTTAAATTCTAAATTAATGTTACTAATTATTTTATTCCCATTGGGAGATGCGCCTATTTTAAAGAGCCATTTATAGTAATATCTTAAACCAAAAAAAAAAAGTCAACCCACTCAAGCATTTTTTATGATAATAAAGAAATTTGTAGTCTTCATTGTCATCCCAGCTCCTGCCACTGTCATAACTAAGAGCTACTTTTGATTCCCTCTAATCCAACAATGTTTCATTCAAATTTTACATTCTCCAATGCTTAGCACAGGGACTAGCACACAGAAAATGTTCCATAAATTTTTTATTTAACTTCAATTTGTCTCCACATCAACAACCATTTTCAAAAGTTGGATCAATCATTACCTGGAAATGTTCCATTTCTAGAATCTCAAACTCTGATCCCATTTGCTGCCGATAAACCCTTACCTGTCTATTTTTGCATTGATAAATATATTTGTTATTCTTATCACATTCCTAATCCTTCAACTGTTTCTGATTCTCTAGTTTCTAATATTCCTCTTAGCTTTACTTTCTTACTTACCAGCCTGAACATCCTGACTATTACTTCAATTACAGTCCCTACTAATGACCTTGCTTCTTCAATTCTCCTCCTAACAATAAAAATAGTATCAAATATACTATTGCTAGGTATAATAATAATAAGCACCTTACTTGCAGTCATCTTTTTAAATTCTCACAACAATTTTATGAGATAGATTAAATATTATTATTAGCTCCATTTTATAGATGAGCAAAATAGGGCTTGGAGAGATGAAGGTACTTGCCCGAAGTTACCCACACAGCCTGTACAACTCCAAAACCCATGCACAAACTACTTCACAACACTGCCTCTCTTCCAACCTATGCATCCAGCAATACCAAACCCACCCACCCACCTGCTTTTTCCATCCACTCCTGATCCTAAGCTATGTAGCACTACGAGAGGAAAATGTGTACAATATGCTACTTAATGCTTTTAAAAGCATAATTTTTTTAAGAAAGCTGGTTCTCAATGATGCTGGAAGTAAACAAAATGATAACGAATTTGTGAGAAATCAAGAAAAGCCCAGAAATTCTTGGTATATCATATTGACTAAAGAACTTTCAGAAACATTACTTTGGGTCTCTAAAAATGCGGCAATCTGTGCTAGTTATGAAACCCGGGCCCTTCCCCACAAAAAGAATGAGCTGCATGTGAGAACAGATCTAGACACGGACAACATTGTCTTTCTCTGTTCTGATATATGAACCCTGCTTCAACCTTCTCGGAGCTCAAAACCTAAGGAAAAAAACAGATTAGCACGTGAGAATCCTGGCTGCAGAGCAAAAAGTCCTCCTTTCCTAGCCAGACAACCTTCATGCTTTACTTAATCCTAAACCAGTCAGGAAAGGAGAGAGGGAGGAGCGTATGCTACCAGAAATGAACACAGCATAGTCACCACTAGAGAAATTAACCTGAGAATCCCAGCTCTGCTACTGATCGACTCTGTGCAGGATCGGAAAGGGCTTGTATATGCAGAGTCTGCAGTCCCAATCCTAGCAGCTCTCATCAAAATCAAAATACAGCACATAAGCTGACACTGCTTGGATTTCAACGATGAAGCAGATGCCACAAAGACCTTGCTTTGAGTTTGCAATGAAAACTAAACTTTAAATAGTTGATATTTAATTATTTCAAAGTAAATTATTAAGTAGTTTGATTTCATGATAGGACAAAATTAAGTGATTAGCTTAGAGCAGTGGTCGGCAAACTCATTAGTCAACAGAGCCAAATATCAACAATACAACGATTGAAATTTCTTTAGAGAGCCAAATTTTTTAAATTTAAACTCATCCTAACGCCACTTCTTCAACATAGACTCGTCCAGGCCGTGGTATTTTGTGGAAGAGCCACACTCCAAACAGCCGCATGTGACTCTCGAGCCGCAGTTTGCCGACCACGGGCTTAGAGAATTAAACTTCCAAGAAAGACAAAACTTTCTTTTAAGACAAAATGACTCAAGAATATAAAGCAGAGAATACTGATACCAATCAATAATGTAATTTTTCAAATGTTGCACATTTTCATTACTACAAAGTTAAATCCTTAATTCTATTAAATCTTCAAAATATCACCTCAAAGGTTTACATAGTTAGAGAACCATTCAACTCTGCTTGTAGACATCATACTTAGAATCAGAGAGTATATTGTTGAATAGCACCAAAGAAAGAATAAAAGAAAAATTAAGATTTAAGTGTCACTACGTGCCAACCAAGGCACTTTATACACATTTTCAAATTCATCTTGATAATGTATATATACAATATATTTCTGTCCTTACTTGACAGTTGAAGAAACAATCCCAGAAGAAAAAAAAAAAGTGATTTACCCGAAGTCATCCAACTACTAAAGATGAGGGGCAGGGTTCCAATCTATGATTTCTAAGTTCATGACCGAGCACCAGTGTACCACCTAGGATCGTAGTCCTATCCTAAGAAGCAGCTGAGCTGTCAGCCTAAAAATGTCTCTATGGTAATAATTTTTCTAAGAGAAAAGTTTGCACATAAATTACTTAGTAATATTCATGTTAAAATAAATTCATTTACCAATAATTTCTACTACATATCTTTTACTATCCAATGCCATGTCAACAGAGTGGGCTGAAGTTTCATGTCCATTGGGAAGAGACAAACACCGCTGTTCACTAAAGCAGTCACAGCTCTACCCAGGGCGTATCCCTTTGAATGGCTCTTCAACTTCCTAGATCCAGAACTGAGCTCACTGCCCGCCCCCCTTTTTACCAGCAGAGATAGAAACAGCCCTCCATTCTCCAGGCACCCAGCTGAGAAGTGTATCACCCTCTCCTTCCTCCCTCACACTTCTCTGCAGGCCTCACAGCAGTGTATGGGTGAGCACTGTCCTGGCCGGTTCTGGAGTGAATGAACTTGTTAAGGGGCAGACACACCTGTTGAATTAATAAATCTTTCCTTATTTTTTTTTAATTTGAAATTTTTTCATATTCTATTTCAATATTAAGATTACATTTGTTGTTAACTTCCATATGTTCTTAATCTATTATACATAGGTGGATAATTATTAACACTCAGTATCAATTATACATATATATTAGTATATATACATAAACACATGTGTTTATATTGAGGTCACAATTTAAAATGTATTCCTTACTGTGAGTAATGGAAACAATTTTTTTGAAAATCATTGTCCCACAGTATTTTGCAGAGTAAAAGGAAATATTACTAAGGCCTGCCCTAAATATATGACCTACAGGAGGAATATTGAAAGGTATGTAAATTATGAGTTCAGGGATAACTATAAAAAGTTAGAAGGTTTCTGGAAACATTGTTACCTCTCCCTTTATTTTTCTAATCGGCCTTTCAACTTCCCCATTAACAAGTGGCAGAGAGAATAATTTTAAAAATACTTTTAAAAGTATATAAATATAGAGCACAACAAGGGAAAGGGCTTGCTAAGAAGACTGGGTTGCATAGCAGCTAACCCAGCAGGTGAGGAGCCAGGAGAGGGAAGAGGACAGGAACTGGCAGCTGCATAAAAGATGAAATGAGGCCAAGACCCCGGAAGCCGCAGGAAGGAAGGATGATGAATAGCTGTGAGAGGAAGAGGACAGACCCAGGTATTAAGCTATAGAAGTCAGGCGGCCTGAGTGTCCCATAATTCAGGTGCTATATATCCAGGACCTGCTGTTTGTTAGGCACCGGCTCTGGACTCTCCAATACAATCTAATAATGCTTTATATCTCGCCATAGAGTTTGTCAGGCAACAAATTACATATCTGGCACTGACCTATGCCCTGAGCAGGGATATGGTGGTACAGATAGACATGGCCTTACCATAGGCTTCACCGTCAGAAGAGACACATATTAAACAGCAAAAATCAATTAAGGCCTGGCCAAGTAGCTTAGAGCAGTGGTCGGCAAACTCATTAGTCAAAAGAGCCAGATATCAATAGTACAAGAATTGGCCAGGACCGGTTTGGCTCAGTGGATGGAGCGTCGGCCTGCAGACTGAAAGGTCCCGGGTTCGATTCCGGTCAAGCGCATGTACCTTGGTTGCGGGCGCATCCCCAGTGGGGGATGTGCAAGAGGCAGCTGATCGATGATTCTCTCTCATCGATGTTTCTGACTCTCTATCCCTCTCCTTCCTCTCTGTGAAAATCAATAAAATATTTTTTTTTAAATAGTACAACAATTGAAATTTCTTTTGAGAGCCAAGTGTTTTAAACTTAAACTATATAGGTAGGTACACTGTACTCCTAAGGTGGCCTCTGCTAAAAATGTCCTCAATCTGACTGAGGTGCACTCAAGGGGCTAAAGAGCCGCATGTGGCTCACAAGCACAGTTTGCCGACCACTGGTTTAGATTATCTTCCCAATGCGCCAAGGTTGTTGGTTTGATCCCTGGTCACAGCACATACAAAAATCAACCAATGAATGCATAAATAAGTGGAACAACAAATCAATGTCTCTCTGTCTCTCTGTCTGTCTCTCTCTCTCTCAGAATGTCCTCAAGTGAGGATTAAAAAATAAATTAATTTTAAAAAATTAATTAAATTAAAGGATATTCAGGCTTCAACAACAAGAGGAGACATATTTAGGTTTAAAATTATGAATTCCATCTCAGGCACACTAAGTCTGACAAGCCGGTGAGATATTCTGCCAGAGGCATCTCGCTGACACCGCCCAGCAAGCAGTCCTGTCCAGAGTGGGGAGAAAGCCCAGAGCTCCAGCTGCACATTTGGAAACTAAGCCATGGACACAGCTGACATCTGGGAGTGGGAATCCGACTCAGAAAGGGAGTCCCTACCAGTATACTGTGGCTCCTCACTGTTCGTTTGACTGATATTGAAACTGAGTCACTGAATCAGAGAAAAAATAATACAATCAAATCAATTATAAAATGTAAATGTTCATCAGTCAAGCAAAAATCAATCTTGTAAAAGCTGTGTGAAATGCTGATCCCTTCTCTCTAACGCTAAGGATAGGGCATAATGGAATGTTGGCGTTAAAGAGGGCCTTGGAAATGTAATTCACCTCCTCACGTGCTGGCAAATGAAGAAACCAATACCTAGAGATATGGAAGTTGCTCAGGTCAGCCAGCTAGTTCTTGTCAGAGTTAGGACACTATCTTCACAAAGCAAAAATCTAATTAAAAAAAAAAAAAAAAAAAAACACACAAGCAAGAAAAAAAGAATCTACTGATCCTATAAAATGGCTCATGGGTTCCTAAATAGCAATTAATTTAAAATAAATTCAAACGTGTATTTTATTCCTTAAGAAAAACAAATGAAGTCAAGTTTCCCCATGCTGTTCCTTATAATACAAGAACTATTTTAGACATCTATATCATTCCTTTTGTAATATATGAATTACTAGTCCTCTAGTTGACTTGAAAAAAGAAAATACATTGTCTAAGGAAAAATAATGTTTAATTTTACCATAAGTAATTCAATGAGTAAATATTGATATACTAGAGGCCTGGTGCACAAATTTGTGCACAGGTTGGGTCTGGCCAGCCTGCCCTGATCAGGGTTTATTGGGCTGGGTCTGCCAGGAGCAGGGGCCATGGGTAGTTGGTGGGCTGGCCCCATACCCTTGTCAAACTCCAGGGGACAATTCACATAGTAGCCTTTTATTACATAGGGTAAGTAACTAATGTATAAATTAACTCATACGAGTATAAAATTATATAAAAACTAGAGGCCCGATGCATGAAATTTGTGCAAGACTGGGCCATTCTTCCCCCCGGCTGTTGGCACTGGCTTTCCTCTGGCACCTGGGACCCAGGCTTCCCTTGCAGCCCCAGCTTCCTCCGAAAGGTGGTCTGGAAGGATGTCTGGTCTAATTAGCTTATTATGCTTTTATTATTATAGATTTAGGTAAGATATATATGTATTTTTTAAAGTAACTTTATTTTATTGATTTCAGAGAGGAAGAGAGAGGGAGAGAAAGACAGAAACATCAATGATGAGAAAGAACCATTGACTGGCTGTCTCCTGCACGCCCCCTACTGAGGATGAAGCCCACAACCAATGTGGGCTTGTGTTCTTGACCGGAATTGAACCTGGGACCCTTCTGTCTGCAGGCCGATGCTCTATCCACTGAGCCAAACCAGCGAGGGCTTATAAAAATATTTTAGCATGTTGTCACAAGACTAGGTCCATGTGCTACTTATTTACATGGGAATCATGAAGAATAACAAAACATTCTATTCTTGTTTATACACTACCTACACAAACCAAAAAGAAATGTTTATCATGCAAAATATTGAACATTAATTTTTTTTAGAAAATACTAGTCAAAAGAATCAGAGCTGACTGGTATACCTTGAGTGTTTTTGTGTGATTTTTTAACTAGCAATAAATAAATCTTTTTGAATGCATTAACCACCTGAGGCAAGTTGATAACTAAGGTGAGCAGTGAGTTAAGTTTAGAGTCACGGGTGCAAGAAAGAATCCTAACAGCATGACTGGCAAATCCCCCTCACTTTATTGACAATGCAGAGAAGCTGAATGATGCTACCAAGGTCACACGGCTTTTAGTGGCTGTGCTCCGTGTTTCTTAGCAACAAATTTTGTTAAGAAACATGTTCTATAGCTCTCATTGACTAATAAAAAGAAATATGGAATGAGTCTACAGAATGATTATAATATATGTTCCTTAGTAATAGACTAGAGCTGAGAAAATAAAATATGTGCTATTTGAGAAAAGTACAAAATATTTTCCTGAAGAAAAATGAGGAGGCCATATCTATTTGCCCACTAGTGTACCAAAAGAAACTAGTGTTTTCCAAAGTGAAAACACCGGAATTTTGACCCGTTAGCAGGTTTTTACTAATCAAAAATTTGAAAACCATCTTGACTAAAGAAATGTAGGGTTTTAAATGTTTATATCAGAAAACTTACAGAAACCCTGTGAATGATTCTATTTTGTAAAAGAAAGATTTAACCTGTTTAAATATCAGAGATATGAGGAACAGGAAAAATTGAGGATACTCTCAGGGTTTTAAGCTATGATATTAAGTAGATGGTGGGGCCATTTATGAGAGATTAAGGAAGCAGGATCTGAAAGTGAATAAACATTTATTTTGAGTAAAGATCTGAAAGTAAATAATAGAGCTAGCAATGTGAGTATCTGAGGAAACATTAAAAGCAGAAGGAACAATAAACTCATAAGCCCTGAGATAGATGTGTACTTGGTATGCTTAATAAATGGCAAGGATGGCTGGAGCATACACCAAGGGAAGAAGTTAATAGTAGGAAATGAAATCAAAGCTGCAATAAGGAAGAAGGAGGAAGTCACAGAAATCAGGCAAAGCACATTCTCAAACCATAATGGAAATAAGGATCAATCACACAAAAAATCTGGAAAATTCCCAAATATTAGGAAATTAAACAATACACTTCTAAATGACTCATAAGTCAAAGAAGTCTCTAGATAAATGTTAAAATGTTTTTCAATTAAATGATAATGAAGGTTTGACAGATCAAAATTTGTGAGTTGCAGCTAAAGCAGTGACTAGAGGAAAATTTACAGCATTATAATGTATATATTAGAACAGAAGAAAGATCTAAAATCAATAACCTAAGCTTCCACCTTAAAAAAATTAGAGAAAAGAAAATTAAATGCAAGGTAAGTAGAAGAAAGAAAATAATACATGTTAGAACAAAAATCATTAGAGAAACATATGAAACCAAAAGTTGGTTCTTTGAATAGATTAATAAATCTGAAATTCTTCACTATCCAAGGAGTTTCTGCCATTCAGGGCTGTCTACTAGCACCTCCGTAGAGGATGAAATTAGAAATTGGGGTTCAAGATCTTTTCTTTTCTTAGAATTGAGAATAGCCTGCTAAAGCAACATGGAAACTTAATTTCTATTGGGCCCAACCCATCACACTAGAGGCCCGGCACACAAAGTTCGTGCCTGGGTGTGGTCCCCAGGCCTGGCCTGTGCTCAGGGCCATCTTCCCCAGCTGCCGCAGCCAACCCTGCCCCCCATCACCACCCACCCTCGGTTCCCCATTCGCCATCGGGTGATCAGAGCCTGCTGGCTAGGCGGAAGGACCGAGAGGTTGGCCATTCCCACCCACCAACCAGCCCCCTCCCACCCCCAACCCCCATCACAGGTCACCTTCTCTGTGTGGGGTGACTGGAGGGGCAGGGGCCTTGGCTTGGCACCACCCTCATCCCCTACCCCCCACCCCCGGTTTTCCACTTGCCATCGGGCGATCAGAGCCTGCCGGCCGGGAAAAGGGACCAAGAGGTGGTCAGTGAGCCTCATAGTGACTGGTAGAGCGGTCGTTCTGGTCATTCTGCCTTTAGGGTCATTTTGCATATCACCCTTTTATTATATAGGATGGAGGGAAGAGAAGGAACCGGTGCCTGAAATACTTAAGTGACTTGAATGTGATTACAGGGACAGATGCCAGGTCCCCTGGTCTTTACAACAGCAAAGTGGCCCTTTCTGTTGCACAATATCGTCATATGGCGGGGGGGGGGGGGCAACCCTTACCTTACACTGTACACAAAATCTAACTGGAAATGAATCACAGCCCTAAAATTAAGAGCTAAGACTTAAAACTTCTAAAAGAAAACAAGGACAAAAATCTTAATGACCTAGGGTTTGGCAAAAAATTTCTTAAATATAACATAGAAAGTACTAACTATAAAGAAAAAAACAACAAACCAAAACACAATAAATCAGACCTCACCAAAATTTGACCACAGCAAAGCAAAGAGAGCCTTTGCTCTTTAAAACATGCTCTTGTAAAAATTAAAAGGCAAGCCATGGACTAGGAAATATTCACAAAGCCAATATCCAACAAATGGGTGAACTATTCAGCAAACAAGCTCTATGGCTGGCTCATAAACACACGTAAAGATGCTCAACATCCATTGGTCATCTGGAAAGTTTGGTTACAAATACAATGAAACACCACTAGAATGGCTTAAATAAAAAGACTGATCATACCAAGTATCAGCCAGTATATGGAGCAACTCAGTCTCTCACACAGTGATGGTGAAATGTAAAACTGCACAATCAATTAGGAAACAGTTTAGCAGTTCCTATAAAATATAAGCTATACCTACTATATGACTCAGCCATTCCACTCCTTGATGTTTACAGAGAGGAACAGAAAGCACATGTCCACACAAAGATTTGTACATGAAAGTTCATAGTCTGTAATAGCCAAAAACTGGAAACTATCCAGATGTCTATTAAATGATCAATGAATATGCAAAACATATTATAATGAAATGAAAGAACTATCATAATAAAAGCAATAAATTATTGATACATGGAGCATCATGAATGGACTTCAAAATAATTACATTGAGCAACAAAGCCAGACAGGCCTGGCTGGTTTGGCTCAGTGGATAAAGCATCGGCACAGACTAAAGGGTCCCAGGTTCAATTCAGGTCAAGGCTAGGGTTGCAGGCTCAATCCCCAGTAGAGGGCGTGCAGGAGGCACCGACTAACAATTCTCTATTATCATTGATGTTTCCATCTCTCCATCCCTCTCCCTTCCTTTCTGAAATAACAATAGAAATAAAAAATTATTATTTTTTGGGGGGGGAGAATCCAGACAAAAGAGTAACTATTGTATGATTCACTTCTATAATATTCTAGAAAATGTAAACTAATCTATAGTGACAGAAAGCGAGTCTGTGATTGCCTGAAGTGAGGGAAGTGATCAAAAAAGGGGAGAGAATATTCTAGAGGGATATCTAGTTACTTTTGGGAGTGATGTGTATGTTCATTATCTTAATAGTTATGTTTTTATGTGTATATACATATGTCAAAATTCATCAAATTATATAGTTTAAACATATGTATTTTATTGCGTGTCAATTATACCTAAATAAAACTGTAAAAAATAATAGATACATATATATATACACACACACATTTACACTCACCATATGGCCTAGCATTCTATTCTTAGGCATTTATCCAAGAGACATGAACACATATATCCGCACTCTAGAACTGGAAAAACCCAATCCAAAATGACAAAAGGCAAATCATATTGATTGCCTTGGATCAAGGTGAAGGATTAACCGCAAAGGAACACCATCTGGAGAGAACACTTTATAGCTACATGAAGTTTCTTGATGGGAATTTTTCTGTACATCCCAAGTGAAATGTGTTCTGAATTGCAAGTGGAAGATTTAGAAGGCCGGTAACAATTACCCTTTACTGAAACAACTCTGCTCCAAGCATGGTGCCCTCTCCACGCAGTTTCTCTAATCTTCCTAACAATCCTATAACATAAGTATTATTATTCCCAGTTTAGATTAGGAGGCTTGAACTCAGAGGAAATAAGAAACCTACCCAAGTTCTCTCCATAAGTAAATGAGCAAGCCTCTTTCAAAGTTTTGACATTTACCTCAAGCACCTAAGTAAACAAGAAAAGGTGACAGAGGGAATGAACGTTAATTAGGTACCTATTCTGTGGCAGGGGCTCTAAACATAGAGCAACAACCTGAGGGAACAGAACTATTTCCACTTACAGATGAGAAAGCAAAAGCTTACCAAGCATGAATAACTTGCCCCTAGTCACACAGATGGTACATGGCACAACCGGATAGAACTTAAATCTGCCCGATTCTATCGGATATGATACCAAAAAATCAGAAGTGGCTTAACCCACCTTACATTTTGGTCATCTTCAAATAAACAAATATACTTTATTCTATAAGAGATATGTATTTACATTGCAGCAAAGTACAATAAAGAACCAAAATAGCAACAACACAAAATACAGCTCGTCCTCCAAGAGCTTGCAATCTGATAAGGAAAATGTACACACACACACACACACACACACACACACACACACACGCACACGTTAAGGAATACAGAGTAGTCATTAATTTCGGGATGCAGACACTAAATGATATGGGAGCTCGGAGAAGCATGGGGTACAGGTGGTTCAGCAGTCAGGAAAGGCCTTTCCTAAAATGGGTCCTGGGGATGGAAAATGCCGGGGAGACAGAATGAAGGGGTACCCCGGGATGGGTAAAAGCAGAGGGAAGGATGAACACAATATAGCTCAGTAACAGTGAAGAAGCCAGCTTGACTGCTTCAGAGGACTGACAGGAAACAACCCAAGTATCCACTAACTGATGAATGAATAAACAAAATGGAATATATCCACACAACAGAATACTATCATCAATAAAAAAAATGAAGCACCAATACATGCTACAACATGGGTGAAACTTGAAAACATGCTAGTAAAAGAAGTCTGTCACAAAAGGCCACATACTGTATAATTGAACTTCCATGAGAGGTTCGGAATAAGTAGTGGTGCCCAAAGGCTGGGCAGGCGGGGAAGCAGTGAGAGAACTGCTAATTGGTACAGGGTTTTTTTTATTGGGTTAGGAAAATGTTCTAAAATTTATTGTGGTGATGGTTACACTATCTGAATATACTAAAAACCACTGAACCCTATACTTCAAATGGGTCAACTGTATTGTACATGAATTACATCTCAATTATGCCATTAAAACAAAATGAGGGTTCAGTAGGATACCACATTACACAGCTGAGATGGAGTCACTTATGCTAAGTTTAAGAGTATGTGATTTGCCGAAACCGGTTTGGCTCAGTGGATAGAGCATCGCTCTGCGGACTGAAGGGTCCCGGGTTCGATTCCAATCAAGGGCATGTACCTTGGTTGAGGGCATATCCCCAGTGGGGGGTGTGCAGGAGACAGCTGATTGATGGTTCTCTCTCATCGATGTTTCTAACTCTCCATTTCTCTCTCTTCCTCTCTGTAAAAAATCAATAAAATGTATTTATTTAAAAAAAGAATATGTGATTTATCTGGTATGCAATTAGAGATATGAGTAAAGAATTACCTAATGAAAGCACAGCATACACACTTAAAGACTCTTCTCTAGCAAAATAATTCACATGTTTTAAGTACATTCCTAAAATATATGCCAAACTCTCAAAGAGGAGAGAGAACAGAAAAAGATGTTGCAGTAAGATTTTGACTAATCCACAAGCTGTGACTATTAGGAAAGTTGTTTTGCTTCAGTGCTAAATGCCACAGATGGGTATATCAGCATCATATTTATGCAAAACCACAAATATGTCTTGTCAAATCTTTAAGTACCACAATGTTCTAAACTTAATTGTGAAAATAGCATTAATAATTGGTCTGCCACGCTATGGAGTAAGGTAATAAACCGTGTGATTTGTTTTTCATTGGATGACAGTACTAAGTATATAATGCTTTTTTTAAATATTAGATTCAATTTAAGTTATGAGAATCTCTACTAATGTAAAGCATTTCCTACTCATTTGACTCTAAATTCTAATTTAAAATAGTACTCCAAAATAGTTTTAATATGCAACATAATAGAGCTAAAAAAACAAATCTGACATTCAAAAGTGGAGAGCAAAGAAGAATGTCTGGATACTAACGATCCAATACAAAGGAAAAGGTAAAGCATTAAAAAATAAACCTGAAAATCAGAGAGAGAGAAAACCAGAATTCAATATTGGGTTCTACAGCACTGGGGAGGCCAAACATTTCTTTAAAGGAGTAAAATACATCTCAAATAGAAGGCTCGGTACATGAGATCAGACGGCTTTAGCGGAGGCAGCCTTTGGAGCAGTTCTACAAACAATCCCATACTTCCCCCCATCCCAGGCCTGAAAGAACCTTTCAGGCCGCCTGGGCCTAGAGGTGAAACCCCACTTCCCGCCAGGAGGTGGTGAGATGCTGGGAATACAAAAGAAGAATTCAGCTCAGACCCAGACACAACCCAACTAGTGTTCTCAGTCACCTTGCAAACCTCCTTCCAGGCAGATGAGCCGTAAGAAACTAGGAGAGCTATCGGATCTCTTTTTAACTTCTCTTGCTGAAGAATGAGAGGACCCAGCAGTCTCTATCGAGGCTTTGTAAGTCCGAGGACCAGATGAAGCTTATGTTCGCTGCCTTGAGAAATACAGACACCTCAGAAGACCTGGTTCGGTAACAAACAAAAGTAAAATAGCAAACAAGTAAGCCATCCTAAAAAAGAAGCCTTGTCACTGAGATCTAGAATAAGGTATCTGCTGTCACAGGTAAGCAGAGCAAGACTCCATTTCCTCATTGTAAGCCAGCACTGAGACAAAGAAAAGAATTCAGGCGGAGGAAGTAAGACCTTATTTCAAATTATTTACTGCAGCATGTTAAAAATAAACTTATCCAAACTTTTACCAACTGTCTACCTACTCCAATTAAAAAAATAAAAATAAAAAAAACTGTTTGTAACTACTGTTCACCATGTTGGACATGTTCATGTACTAATATGTTCATGTTCATGGAATAATGTACTTCAAATATAGCAATAAAATATCCAAATGGGTTAAATGTTGGGTTATTCTCTATGTAAACACCAAAACAGATACTGTTAATGAATACATAAATAAAAGGTTTCTTTCAAATAAATAGGTAGACTTGATGAGAGCATGCTACCAAAGACCACCAGTAACATCAACAGAAGGTCCAAGATCCAGAAACATTTTAAAGTGATGGAATTATTGGAGAAGATATTTCAAATTGTAAGCATGCTAAAATCCCGAACTGAAACCCGAGGTGCCACTCACAGACTAAAGAATATTTTTTATAATGGGTGCCATGGAAAGGGAATTTTTTAATAGAAACCTTCGATGAGTGACATGGACCTAGAAACATAATCTATACACAAGGAAGAACAGGTAACCTGCCAGACCTGAAACTGGAAAAATAGACTGAAGCTAAGGAAACAGGATGACAAAATATCCCCGTGGTACATAACACCAGTTTTCAAAATCAGATGGTGAAAAACTAATTTGCTGAAAGAGAAGGAAAAAAAAAAAAAAACTGCACTAATTAAAGAGAGTTTTTAAAACAAAAGTACACAAAGTAACTTAGGAAAATTTCTGTTTCCGAAGTATAGATATGTTCATTAATGTTGGCCACATTTGCTTTTAAGAAGCTAAAAACATCATTTTTAAAATAGTTGGGGGGAATCTTGTAAATATTTACAATAAACATTTGCCTTAAGCAATTCTGTAGCGCTTGTGAGATGAATGTAATTAAATTTTAAAATCTCTCAAGTATTTTTATGGAGCTCACATAGCGGAAGTAACATGAACAACTACCGTATTTGTGGATTTTTTTTTTTTTATAGTAAGTAGCATATAAGGTTCACTCTCTACAAGTAACTTAAATTAATCCCTGGATAATCCTGAGTCTCACCTAAACTTATTGGATGTTATGTGAGAACCACTAAAGCTGGAAAATAAAAAAAGAATGAGATTCAACTCAAACCACTAGTTCTGTTCCTCCTCCTCCACGTGGTATTAAGTCAGGTATCTTACTCTATTTCAGTTCTCAAATGTGTAAGTCCATAGCTAAATCTTGATTTATAAATCTTAATTTAGGTGGGAGTAAGAGCTAAATCATAATTAAGTGCTATGCATGCAAAAGTGACTGAACGTTACGTAGCACATTTCAGAGCCTGGGTCCACGGGGGAGAGCAGGAATTTCACAGGACTTGCGGAAATACCTGAGCAGATAAACAGCCCTCTCAATATCCCCGAGGTCTTCGTCAACTGTCAGTCTTTCTATTTCTTCTGGTGTCTGTCAAGTGCAAAACACAAATTATGTCCACCACTGCATCAGCCTGCCCCCAGTGCCCTGCAGGGGCCTAGGTAACTGCTGTGGCGAAGGGGAAAGTTTCAGGACTGACTGAGCATTGTCCCTGAAATCCAAGGATCAGAGGGATCTAATTGTCGGGTTTGGGTTGAGGAGGTTTGGGTCTGGTTTTTGTGTAGTTTTTGGTTTTTTTTTTTCCTTTTGTTTTTTTTTTACTCTTGTAGCTTTTAGATTGAAGCTTGAAAATCACATTGTGGCTTCAGAACAGTGCTGAAATCAATTTTATATGCATATTTAAAAATGTGTACACACTTTTTATCTCTACTATCCCAAGGCGCTGTCCACCCCATGGGTGAAGACTGCAGCGGAGTGGGAATGAAACAGACGAAATCTGGAAGCTGGGGGATGGAGGGGGGGCGGTGTCTGCAAAAGGGGAGCTGGGAGGAAATCAAGGCGGGAGACCTCAGGACTCGGAGCAGGAGCTGAAGGGGAGCTGGGGCCGGACGGGTTGGCAGCAGCAGGGCTGGAGCCTGGAGGCTGGGAGGATGACTCTGCGGGTGGGGAGCCGGGGTGCGGGGCGCCGGTGGAGGTGCCTCCCTCCAGACGGTGGGCGCGGGTCCTGAAAGGGCCGTGGCGGGCTTGGGGCTGAGGGGGGTGAGAGGGCTGGGGGGAAGGAGGGGAGGGCTTAGGGTGACTCAGGATGGAGGCGAAGGGTCGACGGGGCCGTAAAGACAAGGGGGGCTGGCTGGAGGTGACGGGAGGCCGTGACGAGAAGGGGTGCGATCTGGGGAGTCTGGGGTCGGTGGGGTGAGGGTCGCGGCGGCGGTGGCTGAGGAGGGCTGGGGCCGGGACTGAGCCGGGCCGAGGGGGCACAGGGAGGGGGCCGGGGAGCGGAGGGGGCGGCGGGGCAGGCGGGGGCTCGGGTCCGCCCGGCCGTTCGCGGGCGGGATGGGGAGGGCACCAGGGGGCCGGGGCGTCCGGGAGCCGCGGGGCTGGCGCGGCCAGGGTCCGAGGAGAGAGCCCAGGGCTCGTCCCTCGAAGCTGGGGGCCAGGCTGGGAGAACCAGCGGCTGCGTCGAAGAAGGGGCCCCGGGAGGGCCGGTTTGGGGGGACACGGCGAGCGGAGGCGGCTGAGGGGCCGCCCCGGGGCCGGGCCGGCGGGGTCGGGACCGGGCCGGCCGCCGGCGCCGGCGGGCAGCTCCTCCTCCCCGGGGCGCGCACCTTGAGGCTCCGGCGGACCGGCCTCTCGATGATGGTGAGCTCCTGCAGGTCCTCCGTGTAGCCGAACAGGCTGTTCTGACTGAAATCCATCGCGGCGGCGGACGGCGGCGGATGCATGGACCGCCGGGCCCCCTCGCCGCCCGGGCCGGAGCGGCCCCCGGATGCGGGACTCGCGCAGCCCGCGGGCGCCCGCCAGCAGGACTTTCTCCCGCTCTCGGCCGCGGGGAGCCGGCGGGCGGCGAGCGGCGAGCGGCTGCGAGAGGGAGCGCGGCCGCCGAGGGGGCGGGGCTGGGCGGGCGCGAGGGCGGGGCTAAGCGCGGGGGGGCCGGGCTAGGCGCGGGGCGGGGCCAGGAGCGGGGCGGGGCCAGGAGCGAGGGAGGGGCCAGGCGCACGGGCGTGAGAGGGGGAGGGGCAGACAGGTGAGGGGCGGGGCCAGGGGCGGGGCCAGGGCGGGGGACGTGCCACAACGCCCGCCTCAGTCCCGCCCCTTCCCCCGGGGGTTGCGCGCTGGGGAGCCGGACGCGAAGGCCTTGCAAAGTGGCCGCGGCCTTCGCGACCCCTTTGCGCCCGCCCCTCTTGGTTTCCAGCTCCCAACCGAGCGCGTCCCACCCCGCGGCGCGTGCGCAGAGCCTTCCACTTGCCGCAACCGGAAGTTGGGGGCGGGAGATGGCAGAGAGGCTGAGCCAATGAGAGGGAAGCAAAGGAGAGGGGGTGGGAAGTGGGCGGGGTCTTGTTAACTCCGGACCAGCCCATCCCCGCAGCCTGCAGGCTGGCTGTGGACCCTGAGACCAGCCCAGCTCAGCGCTAGCCCTGGGGGGCAGGTGTGTCCCCCAAAATAAGTGCACCGAGACTTGTGTGGGGATGAGGGGAAGGGGGCTTATGGAAGTGAGATCTTGGAAGGGCGAGTATTCGGGAAAGGGCAGCGGTCAGGAAAGTGCTCTTGGAGGGGAGGCACTTACACTGAATCTTAAACGATCAATAAGACTTTTCCAAAAGAAATCAATAATAGGAGTAAAAACCATTGCGGATCGAAGCCTGGGCGTGTTTTGGCTGTGGGACTTGCTCGGAATAGAACTTGGGTGCCGGGAAGCCAGAGCTTGGCATGTGGGTGGGGAGAGGCAGGTCCTTTGTGCGGGGAGGCCCAGCTCTGAGCAGCCAGGATGCGTCCCTGCATTTGAGTCCATGAAGAATAGAAAACGGTGAAAGGGCGGCTGGGGCGACTTTCTGGACGTCAGGGACGAGTTATGTTGATGATGCTCTTCAGCTCCTAAGGATCAGCAAGGCCTCTCTCTCTCTCTCTTTCTCTCTCTCTCTCTCCCTCTCTCTCTCTTTTTCCACTCATCCCCTCTTTCACAGGCCCGCCCATTTCTCTACCTCCCATTTGCACCCTCTTTCATATGTTTATGTACCAGTACAAGTGTACGTCCTGAAAAGGTTTTTTAGTTTGTGCATTTATTTTTAATATACATGAATGGTCTAGTGCTGCGAACTCACTCAATGTTTCTTGTTTTCCCCTCAGCATAATGCTTTAGAGACCCATGCCTGAGGCTGTATATACCAGAGCTCACGAATTCCTACCACCAAGGACATTGGATTTGGGCCTCAACCACGTTTTACTTATCAGTTCCTCAAACAATGGACAGTTTTGTTGCCAACAGTTCCTTGTTACCACAAACAGTGCTGGATGGGATGCGTCTCTTATGGACTACAAGAAAAACGGAATTGCTGGGTCATAGTTTCACTTTGCCACCACTCTCTCCGGAATGACTGTCGCTTTGCACGCCCGTCAATGGCACATCAGTCAGAAAGGTTCCTATTTTAAGAATCCAACAAAACAGTGAGGAGACAGCTATAGAAAAATGGGTAGAGCATGTAAACAACCGGATTACCGAAGAGGAGTCACCGATAAACCTCTGCAAAGAAGCTCAACTTTGTTAATAACCAAGGAAAAGCAAATGTACACAGCCACCCTAATGGCAAAAGAGTGACAACAGAGAGACCAGGTGGGACATGACAGTCACTTGGACTGGAGTCATTATGATAGAGATGGAGCCATGTTGAACAGATTTGAGAAATTTGGGGGGAACTGGGGATGTGTTGGGGAGAGGATAAAGGTCAGAGAGGCAGAGGCATTAAGGATGATGTCCAAGTTTTGGGCATCACACACCCAGCTCTCTTTCTGCACTCTCTTTCATGTCTACGGGGATGGCCAATGGGGACAGTCGCCACAGAGCTCCATCTGCAGCCCCAAGTGGACTTCCCAACGTCAGCCCCATGTCAGTGGCTGCTCCTTGGAGCTCCCTTCTCTTTGGCATGAGTCTGGACAACTAGATGAGGCTCCTAGTGGACCACGTCCGTTGGAAACTGCTCAACCCCTGACCCAGGGTTAGCACATAGTAGGGCTCTGTTGATATTGACTGAGAAAATGGGAAGAGAAACAAAGAGGGTAGAGACAGGAAGGACAGAACAGAAAGCATTCAATTGCATAATAGAAGATCTCCTATCCCCAGGGTCCAAGCCACGATGACCTCTCACCTGGACTCACAGATCCTGGGCTTCAGACTGAGCCTGTTCACCCAAAAGTCAGACCCTGGGGCTCTAACCCAGGGCTTCTCACCTTGTTTCTTGGTTGGGGAGGAGGAGAGACCTGCATTGTAAGATGTTGAGCAGCAGCCTGGCCTCTACCCACCTCTCATCTCACACAGAGCACGTCTTCCCACGTCCCCCTGACTTCCTCGCTCCCATTTTCTCCCTCACCCACTCTGCTGTCCTCATGTGCACTGGCCTCCTGGCTCTTCCGCACACACTGGCTGTCTGATCCCAGGCAAAGCCTTGAGCACCCCCTGTTCCCTCTGCTCGGAATGCTCTTCCATGGGGCTTCCAGGTGACCACTCCATGTGTCCTTCAGGCTGTGAGTCAAGCGGCACCTTCTCAGTGAGGCCGGCCCAGGACACCTTGCACGAAATTAAAATCCTACTGAATTAATGTGCTAAACCCTCCTTAACAAAGGAGGCTCAAACAACAGAAATTTGTGCTTTCACGGGTTTGGAAGCTGGAAGTCGGAGATCAAGATGCCAGCGGGGTTGGTTTCTCCTGAGGTTTGCGAGGCCGCCTCCTTCCCACTCCGTCCTCCCGCGGTCTCTTCTACGTGTGGAGGCGTCCCCGGTGTCTCCGTGTGTGTCTGGTTTCCTCCTCCTATGAGGACACCAGTCATATTGGGTTAGGGCCCCCCGAATCACCTCACTTTAACTCACTTCTTCGATGGCTCTGTCTCTGAATACAGTCACATCCTGAGGTTCTGGGGTGAGGGCTTTAATAGGTGAATTTCGGGGGACACAGTTCACTCATACCGCCCACCATCACCACCACCAGCACGTATCAGCCTAACATTCTAAATATTTCTTAAAATATATTTTTATTGATTTAGAGAGGAAGGGAGAAGGAAAGGGAGGGAGACAGAGAAAGAGAGAGGGAAACATCAATGATGAGAGAGAGCCATTGATCGGTTGCTTCCTGCATGCTCCCATGCTGGGGTCTGAGCCCGAAACCCAGGCCTGTGCCCTGACCGGGGATCGAACCGTGATGTCCTGGTTCATGAGTGGATGCTCCACCGCTGAGCCACACGGGCGGGGCTGAATATTTTACTTATTCACCTCATCTACAGTCTTTTTCTCCTCTAATTCCCCACTCAAATGTTGTGTTTTGTGAAGGCAAGAGTTTTGTCCATTTTACTCACCACTGCATTCCCAATGACTAAAATAATGCCTGTACATCCATAGTAGGTGCTCATTAATTAGTCATTAAATTCATGAATAGGCATAGCTTCTCCGCTAAGTAGCCATAAACTTGGGGAGCCACACAGTCTCTTTGGGCCTCAGCTGCTCTGTCAGAGGAGGGAGCCGGGCGAGGTAAAGGGGACGCGGAATCTGTTCCATTGGACTCCAGGTGCTGGCTCGGCCCAGAGGCTCTGGAAAACCATCAGGCAAAGCTTCGGTGCTAACCCTTCCTGCCAGGTCACCAGGGCAGCCAGAGAGCAGGCAGGCGGGCAGGACGGGGAGCGAATCCACAGGCACCTGCACCGGCTGCCACGCCATCCCCTCCCCCCCATTGCCGCAGAGGCACAGCCAGGGGCCCGCTGCATGGCACCCTGCAGACAGCAGACAGGCTGTGCGGGAGCAGGGGGACTCCCCGCTGCATGGCACCCTGCAGACAGCAGACAGGCTGTGCGGGAGCAGGGGGACTCCCCGCTGCATGGCACCCTGCAGACAGCAGACAGGCTGTGCGGGAGCAGGGGGACTCCCCGCTGCATGGCACCCTGCAGACAGCAGACAGGCTGTGCGGGAGCAGGGGGACTCCCCGTGGGAAGGAGGCCGGGAAGGCTCCTCTGGCTGTGGTCAAAGTTGGCCCCTTGGGGAGTCAACCCGCCTGCACCTGGTCTCTGGAGAAGCCAGACCAGCCCCTTGGGAGGAAGGCTGCAGGGGCAGAGAGAGAGTTAGCAACACCCCAGGGCTGGGCAAGTCGGTGGCTCAGAGGCTGGGAGACAGGGGGGACCCAGAGCATCGGACGGACAGCCTAGGATGTGTCCAAGGAGGGGCGCTGGGGCGAGGGCAGCCATAGGTGAGCAGGAGGCGGCCACAGGGTCTGGGACCGGTCAGGAGAGCAGGGGGAAGCGATGGGCTGCAGCAACTGAGGAAGGAGCGGGCTGGCACCCGGGCCTGCCCTGCGGTGGCATTGGTTTCCTGAAGCCTGCAGCCTGGCCTGGTGCACCTGTTCTGGGGTGCCGGGAGGAGGGCACCCAGCCCTCTGACCTGCATGGTCAGACCGGGGCCTGTGCTGAGGGGGCGCTGCCTTCAGGGGGCCTTGGGCTGGCAGCCAGGGCACTGCCTCTCCTCCAGCCTCCTCCCTCTGAGGCTTCAGCCCCTCTTCTGAGGTCACTGGGCAAACTTGCTCCACTCCAGCTGCCCCCTCCAGGGGGACAAAGGATGTCCCACCCCCAAGGGTGCTGGCACGCAGCCGGCAGATTGCACATGTGTCCTGGGAGCAGCGGCCGAGGGCAGCAAACATGTGAGCACATGGGGGGGGGGGGGTGTCTGCAGAACCGGGTGGGCTGCCTGTCTCCTGCCGTGTGCAGAGGCAGCAGCAGCGGGAGGCTGATTACAGGGCTGGTCCCCGAGGAGTGTGGGTGCCAGGAGCTGGGCACACCCTTGCCTGTCGAGGTGGGGGTGATGGTTACCCTGGTGACTGGGCTGGGAAGTGGGTTGGCCTTGCAGGCAAAAATGCCGGAAAGAAATAGCATATGCCCCGGTTAAAGCTCCTCGCTGCCTCTCCCCCTTTTCTTCCTGGAGCACAGGTTCCGAGGAGCTGCCATCACACGGTGGCTGCCCTTGTACCCTGGCTGGTGCCCTGTGCACGCCCTCTCCACAGGGCCGGTTCCTCCCAGCCCCGGGCCTGGGCACGCCCTTCCCTCTCTGGCCTCACTCCGACCAAGCGCTCCCAGGTGCCTTCGTGTTCTGATTCCTCAGCGCCACCCCCAGGTCTCACTCAGCAGGTCTGGAGCGGCACTGGGAACCTGCATCCTAGGTGCCCCCCCCCCCGCCCCCCCCCCCCCCCCCCCCCCCCCCTCCGCGCCCCCAGGTCCCTGGCCACTGCGGCTCAGAACCCCTGCCGCTGGGCATCCAGAGCTCAGGCATGGCATCAGGCACACCTGGGTCCTCGCCTCAACTCTGCTGTCTCCTTGGGCAGGTCAGCCCACCGAGCCTCAGTTTCCTCCCTCCGTTACCGGGGATGAGGACTGCCGGCCACATGGCGTTGCCGTGAGAATCAGCTGAGACAGCGGCAATGCCGGGATGCGACGAGGGTCCAGTAAGTGTTACGCTTTTAGTTCATTTTCTACCTGAATCTGTAGGTCTCTCTGTCTGTCCCCTTCCCCCTTCCCGGCAGCTCCCTTTCTTCCTGGGACCCTGTCTCTGCCATGAGCAGGGGGTCATCAGGTGAGACGCTGGGCAGAGGAGGGACAGCGTGTGCACAGCCGGGCCCTCACACCGGCCCCAACTTCCCTGTCTCTGTGGCCACGAGGACTCCGCTTACCAACCTCTATGGGGTGGACTGAGTTCCTCCAGCATGGGGGGACGGGGCCCTCTGGATCCCAGCGGCCATTTCCCAAAGCACCAAGAGATGGGAGGGCTCCATGCCCACCCAGCCCAACCACCACGTTCCACTTCAGGAAAGTGGAGGCTTCTCTAGCGCATGGGCTGAGCTGAATTCCGCTTCGAAGCCCAGCGCCTGCACATCCTCTTTTCCTGCCTAGATCGGCAGCTCTGAGTGTTTTGGTTCTTGGCCGAAGGAAAGCAAGCTTTGCCCTCGGAGAAAAGCAGGTCCCTGCTG
Organism: Pipistrellus kuhlii; assembly: GCF_014108245.1. Lineage (NCBI taxonomy): Eukaryota > Metazoa > Chordata > Mammalia > Chiroptera > Vespertilionidae > Pipistrellus > Pipistrellus kuhlii. The sequence continues at coordinate 742,692 of NW_023425590.1, read as the reverse complement.
ACAGCAACCCCAGCAGCTAAACGCCTGGCCTCCACCGCCCCGCCTGCTGGAGTTCTCCGGGCGCCCCTGGCACAGCCCACAGCCCCGGCCTCTCTGCCACTGCAGACCTCCTGGCAGCGGGCGGCAGCCTCTGCTGTTTCAATGTATTATTTACTCGGCCCATTTCCACCGCCAAGGCCAGCCCACAGGGCGCGCTCGATCCTGCGCCAGGAAGCCACGCGCCTTCCCCCCACCCCAGCCCCTGTGTGCGTGCTCTGACTCCGGCCACACCCACCTCGCCCAGCCTTCGCTTTACTGGGGCACCTCACTAGGCCAGGAACAATGGGACCTGGGATAATAGGACAGTGCCCGCAGTGCCAGGGCGCTCTCCAGGCAGGGCGTGGGGGACACAAACACACAGGATGGTTCGCAGCAGCTGCCGAGGTGTACCTGGCAGGCTGGAGCCCCGGGGCTTCACGCAGTGACGTCTTAGAGCGAGGAACGTGTCAGGCCATCTCTCTGGACTGCAGCCTCCTCACCTGTGAAATACAAATGTACTAGCTCTGCCCTGCCAGCCGGAGGGGCTGTGGCAAGGATCAAGAGGCGCAGTGCAGCCTGGCTGCCGTGGCCCCCTGCCCTCCCCACATGGGCACCGTGACCTTCTGTTGGGGGGGGGGGGGTGAGGGGAGGTGCAGGAGGCCGCCAGCGATTCTCTCTCGTCGTAGATGTTTCTCTCTCTTCCTCCCCCTCTCTTCCTCTCTGAAATCAATTTTTTTTAATATATATATATTTTTTTAATAAAAAAGAGGACTAGCTAGCCCTAGCCAGTTTGGCTCAGTGGATAGAGCGTCGGCCTGAAGACTGAAAGGTCCTGGGTTTGATTCCAGCCAAGGGCATGCACCGGGCCCTGGGTAGGGGCACGCAGGAGGCAACCAATCAATGCGTCTTTGTCACATCAGTGTTTCCATCTGTCTCTCCCTCTCCCTTCCCTCGCTCTTAAAATCAATGGAGAGCCCTAAACCGGTTTGGCTCAGTGGATAGAGCATCGGTCTGAGGACTGAAGCGTTACAGGTTTGAATCCGGTCAAGGGCATGGACCTTGGTTGCGGGCACATCCCCAGTAGGGGGTGTGCAGGAGGCAGCTGATCGATATTTCTCTCTCATCGATGTTTCTCTCTATCCTTCTCCTTTCCTTTCTGTAAAAAAATCAATAAGATATATTATTTTACAAATAAAAAATAAAAACCAGGTGCAGGTTAGAAAGTGAAAAAGGAACGGTGCCGCGGCAGCTCCCTGCAGGCCGCGCCGCTCCGGAGCTCGGAGTGCGGCCCGCGGGCCGCGGCGCCAGCATCCCCTGGGAGCTTGCTCGACACGCAGGGCCCAGGGCCTCCCGACCCGCTCCTCGGGACGCTCTGTTTCTCTGCGTGGGTGTCTTGCTGAGACCCCAGGCCGTGTGCAGGAAGCACTGTGACATGCAAACACGCGTGTGCTTTGGCGGGAGGAAGGTGCAGCACGGCGCGTGGCGCTTCTAGCTCAAATCCAGCTCTGCCCCCGACCGCCTGCGCGGCCTTGGGGCTCCTCTGCTGGAAAACGCACCGTCACATGCTGTCACATGATGGCCCAGGCCGGTTGCTCAGTGGTTAGAGCGTGGCCACCACAGATGGAAAGAAAAGGCCGGGACCCCAAGCATCCCCATGTCCCTGGGCTGGAGGGTCTGCAGACTGCCCCCTAGCCACTGAGCACCCCATGTAGGCACCTGGAGGCCCAGGACTGAGGCCAGCAAGTGAGCGGTGGAGGAGGGAGGAGTCGGCTGGTTTTTTACTAAGCAAACTTTTTAAAATACATTTTTATTAGTTTCAGAGAGGAAGGGAGAGGCAGAGAGAGATAGAAGCATCCTTGATGGTGGAGAATCGTTGATCAGCTGCCTCCCACAGGCCCCACACTGAGGACCAAGCCCCAAACCTCGGCTTGGGCCCTGACCTGGAATGGAACCATGACCTCCGGGTTCATAGGGGGACGCTCAGCCCCTGAGCCACACCGGCCGGGCCATGAAGCAAACTGGATGCAACCTGAGGCCGCGCACGCTTGGCTGTGTTCCCAAAGTTCCCGGCGATGCCGGAAACGGACGGCGTCAGGCCCGGCGGGCTCCCGTCCAAGTCAACACCGGCTTAAAAACACCAGCTTTCCGGGCTGCGGGGAGCGGGCAGCCAGGGGCATCGCCCTGGGAATGGCTGCTCGGGAGAAGTCACGGCTGCACTGGACGCCTCCCTGTGCCCGGGCCTGTGCGTGGCCGCCACCCTGGCAGCTGCGTGTTCCTGGCTCTGCTCATCCGTGTTTCCAGTCCACGCCTCGGACCCCGATCCACAGTGTTCGGCTCCTGGCGGCCGGAGCTTCTGTGGTGGTGGCGACTTGTTTTCAGAAAAAGCTCGTCTGTTTTTCTCAAGCAGCGTGGCCCTCTGAGCTTTCTGCCCTCCCAACAGAGCCTCTGAGGAAATCTAGTTAAGGAAATTCTCACAGGCAGTAGTTTTATACATATTAATATATATTTTTTATTGATTTCAGAGAGGAGGGGAGAGGGAGAGAGAGCTAGAAATACCAATGATGCAAGAGAATCATTGATTGGCGAGAGAATCATTGTCTGCCATCCTGCACACCCCACACTGGGGAGCCCGCAACTCGCAACTCAGGGAATATCCCCACCCCCAGGACTCGAACTGTGACCTCTGGCTCCTAGGTCGACGCTCCACCGCTGAGCCATGCAGCCGGCTCACTGCCCCTGAGGGCACCCTCCAAACCTAGGCAATGGGCAGGTCAGCAGGTGGGTCAACTGGCCAAGTACCTGTGAGCACCGCCGAGGGTGGGGGATTGAAGGACCACCCCAGTTTCTTACCCCCTCTGTACTCACACCCTGCCACGGCCTCCTTGTGGGCAGAGAAGTCCCCACTCCTTCACTTGGAGCTTGACCCTGCCTGCGGCTTGCTTTGGCCCCTGAAATGGAATGCCAGGGCCCAAGCCTAGGCCTTCCGCACTTCCCGGGGCAGCTGCTGCGCCACCGTTCTGCCATGAGAGGGCGCGCATGAGCAGGAATGGAGCTCTGGAAATTGGCCTTCAGTCCCTCAAGGCCTAATGGGGTAGCAGCAGGGGTTCTAACAGGTGGGACCCAGGGTCTCCCGCTCTCCGCCTGCTGCCCAGAGCTGAATCAATTTATTTGCTACTTTAATTTAGTTTATTTTTTCAGGTTTCCTATTTCTTCTTGGGTCAGTCTGTGAATATCTCAACGCATGTCCATTTTCTTTATACTGTCATATAGAGGCATAGAATTGTCTGTAATTTTTCCTTAGTCTCTTTTAAGTGTGATCAGGTACTCTTATTCTTTTTTTTTTTTTTTTAACTTGAACAAAATTTATTAGTTTTCCTTAATTGCCTCTGGTGCAGCTTGGGAAGAGCTTATTGGGTTCGTCTGGCGTTGTTTCTGTGCAGCTGCTGCTGCTTTTAAGGCCCTTTTTTGCTTCTTTAGCTTTTGAGCCTCCTGGTAAGCCCGAATGCACAGAGCCTTCTTGGCCACCCAGCGCGGTGGGCTCTTTGGGAGTACATAGGGGGGAAGATGTACCCAATCCCCAGGTCCTTGCATGTCTTCTCAAAGACTTTGTAGTTGGTCTTACGGGGATTTTTGAGCATCTTTTGCCTCTGGTCAATGCTCATCATCAGATAGCGCTTGTGAGCTTTGTCCTTTTGATGTTTCTGCATGTGCTCCTCATAATTTTGGATCTTGACAGTCAAGGCAACAATTCGAGCCTCCAGGGAGCTGGTGTCCTCGGGGTTTGCCACAACCTTGTTCATCAATTGTTCTTTCTTGACTTTTAGCTTCTCCTTCTGATTCCCCATTTCCAAGGACAAGAGTCTTTTCACGACATCATCAACCTTGTCAGTTCCAGGGACGTCCTGGTGATCTTTGAGGAGCGTGGAAGGGGGCGGGTCATCTTCTTGGCTGGGCCGGACTGGCTTCTGGATGGCATACCCGCGGGTGGCCGGGAGGAGACCGCGGGGAGGAGAGGGGAGGAGAGGGGAGGACCTGGGGGTGGGGAGGAAGCCGGGTGCACCCTCCCCCTGGCAGCCCGAGGCCTGGGGCCTGGGTCCGGAAGGCACTCAGTACCCTCTATGCCGCCCTCAGCATGGTGGCGTTTGACCTCAGCAGGTACTTTTATTCTTGATGATGGTAGTTTCTTAATGTTAATGTATTCAAATCCATAACCTTTTCCTGTCTGGTTCAGTGCTTTTCTTGTGCTTGGTTTAAGTGTATGGTCTTCATTTACAGATTCCAGGAGACCAGAGCCGAATCCAGTTGGCACTGCTCAGGGGAGAGACTAAGAAGGTGGATGGGCTCCACCAGTGTAGCTCAGCGGGTGAGCGTCGACCTATGAACCAAGAGGTCACGGTTCGATTCCCCATCAGGACACATGCCCAGGCTGCAGGCTAAGTACCCTATAGACGACATGGAGGAGGCAGCTGATCATTGATTCTCTCTCATCATTGATGTTTCTATCTCTCCCTTCCTCTCTGAAATTAGTAAAATTAGTTTTTTAAAGAAGAAAGTGGGTGGTATATATTGGATTATAGGCTAGCCTCGAAAGTAGCTTTTATAAACAGTAAGTCTATTTGTGGCTTGGGTTCTTTTTAAAATTAACATTGAATTTATTGAAATAGAAATTAAAAAGCTAATATCCTTAAGTTTTTATTAAGTTCTGGTTAAAACCTTAATCTTCTACCCTGTTTCCCTGAAAATAAGACAGTGTCTTATATTAATTTTTGCTCCAAAAGATGCGCTAGGTCTTATTTTCAGGGGATGTCTTATCTTTCCATGCGCTAGGTCTTATTTTTGGAGGATGTCTCATTTTCGGGGAAACACGGTATCTATAAATCTAAGAGGATCTTTACAATTAAAGATTGTAAATCCCCTAAGTAGTTTAGGTTGAATATATATTAACAAAACCAATCTCCTCTTTAAGCATATACCTATAATTCCATTTTTAAACACTGCATTTGTTTCTAATAAGCAAAGCCTTCCTATGAACATGGTGAATACTATAAATCTAATAGAATAAACATATACAATTTTGAATACTCGTCTTTATAACCACCATTAAATCTCTCCCAGAAGTGCTGTACACCATTAAAGTTGGAATCGTAATTAATCTGTTACATATACCAAATTTGTGTGCACTGATATTCAATATACACAAATTATTCTTAAAATATTCCAAAAAATAATATCATTGGCTTTTTTTTTTTCTTTAAATACTGTAATTACAAACATGCCTCGGTTTTTAGTTACCTTCTAAGATGGTCGTCTTTAACTGGGGTGGTACTGCCCTCTAGGGGACATTTGTGGAATTTGATGGCCTGTTTTTAGGAGCCACAGTGATGGAGGGGTGCTCTGGTATTAGGCACAGAGGGGTCAGGATGCCTGAGGTCCTGACCTACCCAGGACAGAACTCACAGCTAGAAGCTGTCCTGGACGGATGTCAGAGGCCCCTTCACATGAACAAAAAATTCATAGTTCCCCGCGCCTAGAACTTCTCCACATTTTGCCCATAGGTATTTCTGCATGGTTTAAATTAGGGGTGTCAAACTCAATCAGAGAAGGGGCCAAAATCTAAAATCCAGCCTAAATCGCGGGCCGAATGGTTTACTGAACAGTCATAAACTGTCATTGTGATGGAAACGCAGCGGAGTGCAGTGATGACAGCGCGGTGCGGGCCACATTGCAAGACCTGGCGGGACGGATTTGGCCCGCGGGCCTTGTGTTTGACACATGTGGTTTAAATAGAGATTGAGTTTTCCAGGAATTGTGATTATCTTGCAAACCAGGGAGACACTGTATTTTGAGGTGTCCTGGACATTACCAAGATCTGTTGACAACTTCAGAAAACGATGCTCTGAGTAGCGATGTCCCTCATGGACCTGAGTCAGTCTGTGTGCAGCAGCACACTCAGGGTGCATACACATAGTTCAGGGGCAGGGATTATAGATACATTCCTTAACCCCTGTTTCAACGTCAAATATAAAAAATTCATGACTGTCAGTTATATATTGTATTACTACCTACACTCAAATGAAGCAACTGATATATTATACCTCCTGTTTTATTATTCCTAGTGCTTGAGCACATAAGTATTGAGATAAATAACTTTTATTTCTCTTTTATATTACAGTTTTGGCAGTATATGGTGTGTACCTAGATGACATTATGTATGAATTCCCTTTCAGGATAGAAGAGATATTACAAAGTGCTTTTGAATTTCAAACAATCTATAGGCAGCCCTGGATTGATAGGTAACATACTGCTGCCCTGGGCTGGGTCTGAGCATCAGGCGGGTGGGTGACAGGTGGAGGCTGAGAGGCAGCACCAGCCGGGTCACAGGAACACCCAGCTGCAGATGTTTAGGTCAAACACCTGCTCATCCAGGGAGCCGGGCTTCAGTTCTGGGAAGGGCAGAGGCAAAACAAGCCTGCAGCAGCACAGAGTGCTGGCCTGTCAGGAAGCTTCACACACACACACACACACATACACACACTCTCACATTCATTCACACAACTACACACCTACACACACACTCACACTCATTCACACACCTACACACAGACACCTACACACACTTACACTCAGTCATACACCTACACACACATTCTCTCATTCTCTCACATACACACACGTACATTCTCTTTCTCACATACACACACCTACACACATGCATATACATACACTCGCATATACATATACATATACTCACACACATACACTCACTCATACATCTACATGCACACACACTCACACAAACACACATGCACACACCTACACACACACTCACACTCCATGATGGGGTGGGTGTCCAAGAGACACAGGAACCCACTAAAAGGCCGGCAGTAGCCAAAGCTGGAGACACTGAGCAACAAAAGGAGAGGCCACAGGAGTGAGACCACAGGGGGCGGTAATGTCAGTGCGTCCACCCTGGTGCGAGCGGACTCCATCGGCAGAGGAGAGGAGAGGGGGGCTCCCGCTGCACCCTAAGTGTGGGGTCCGGGGACCCTCCCAAAGGGGGCGCGGGAGTGTCTGCACTCAGACAGGGACTGGGACGGGTGCCCTGGCGAGGCGCCTGGAAGGAAAGGCGCCTCAATGAAATGACGCGAGGTGAAATTCTGCGGCCGCTTGGTTTTCTTGGTTGGGGGGAAGGGGGGCGGGCGGATACAACTTGGAACCCCGCCCCTGGCTTCAGCTCCCGGCGTTTTAGGCTTTTCTCCCGGCAGAGCCAGCGACGGGGAGACCCAAACGCACGGGACCGCGGCGGGGAGCGGGCGGGGTGCTGGGGGCGGGGAGCGGGCGGAGATGGGGGGGGCGGGGGGGCGGGGTGCCGGGGGCGGGGGGCGGGCGGAGATGGGGGGGGCGGGGGGGCGGGGTGCTGGGGGCGGGGAGCGGGCGGGGTGCTGGGGGCGGGGAGCGGGCGGGGTGCTGGGGGCGGGGAGCGGGCGGGGTGCCCTGGGGGCGGGGAGCGGGCGGGGTGCTGGGGGCCGGGAGCGGGCGGGGTGCCCTGGGGGCGGGGAGCGGGCGGGGAGCGGGCGGGGTGCTGGGGGCCGGGAGCGGGCGGGGTGCTGGGGGCCGGGAGCGGGCGGGGTGCCCTGGGGGCGGGGAGCGGGCGGGGAGCGGGCGGGGTGTGTGCGGGGAGGGCGGGGTGCGGTGCGGCCTTGGGCCACGGGGGGCGCCCTCGGTCGCCGGGAAGCCGCACAGGGACCCCGTCCTGCGCTGAGCTGGCACCATGATCAGTGAGTCTGCCTTCCCGCGGGGCGGCGGCCTGGGGCGGGGGGGGGCGCCTCCCCGATCCCACCGCTCCCCCCAACAGCTAACTGACCCCCCTCCCCTGTGTCCCCAGAAAAAGCGGCTGCCGCTGTGGTCGGAGGAGGTGAGTTACTGGGTCCCCCATCGCCAGCCCTGCGGGCCCTCATCTTGGGGCGGGGCGGGGGTGGGGGTAGAGGGGGATGGGGGTAGAGGGGGTGGGGGTGCAGGGGATGGGGGTAGAGGGGGTGGGGGCAGAGGGGGTGGGGGTAGAGGGGGATGGGGGTAGAAGGGGTGGGGGTAGAGGGGGTGGGGGGGGTGAGGGGGTGGGTAGAGGGGGGTGGGGTGGTGGGGTTGGGGTGTAGAGGGGATGGGGGTGGCGAAGGGGTTGGGGGTGTAGGGGGGGTGGGGGCAGGGGATGGGGTAGAGGGGGGGGGTGGGGTGGTAGAGGGGGTGGGGGTGAGGGGGTGGGGTTGGTAGAGGGGTGGTGGGGGTGTGTAGAGGGGGGTGGGGGTGTGTTAGAGGGGGATGGGGTAGAGGGTGGTGTGGTGTGCAGGGGATGGGGGTGCAGGGGATGGGGTATGGTGTGGGGTGGGGGGGGATGGGGGAGGGGTGGGGTGGGGGTGGGTATAGAGGGGGTGGGGTTACGGGGGGTACGGGGTGGGGGTACAGGGGACAGGGGATGGGGGTACAGGGGGTGGGGGTACAGGGGGTGGGGGTACAGGGGATGGGGGGGTACCAGGGGGTGGGGTGGGGTTACAGGGATGGGGGTAGAGGGGGGTGGGTATAGAGGGGGATGGGGGTGGAGTGGAGGGGGTACAGGGGTGAGGGGTTACAGGGGAGGGGGTTACAGGGGATGGGGGTACAGGGGGGTGGGGGTACAGGGGATGGGGGTGGGGGCTCTTACCCACCCGCCTGCGGAGCCTTAGCGGGGAGAGCCCCCCGCGGGCGTTACCTGGTCCCACTAGCTGCTCCTCTGGCGCTTCCTGGGGGTGAGCATGCGGAAGGGGTGCAATGGCTTCTTTCACACACACCCCCCCCCCCCCCCGGAGCCCAGCGAGGGCCGCTGACGTCCCGGGGTCACACAGCGCCCGCACCCTCCCGGCCCTTGGCCCGGCGCGGGCACAGGGCGCCGAGGGGTGCGCCCCGCTCCCCGCGCCCACCGCCCGCCTCCCCGCAGCCCTGGCCGTGGGCGCCGCGCCGCTGCTGCTGGGCGCCGCGGGCTTCACGGGCGCCGGCATCGCCGCCTCCTCCCTGGCCGCCAAGATGATGTCGGCGGCCGCCATCGCCCACGGGGGCGGCGTCCCCGCCGGCAGCCTGGTGGCCGTCCTGCAGTCCGCGGGTAGGAGCCTGGGTGCGGGCGGGGGAGGGCCTGGGGGGGGGGCCTGGGTGCGGGCGGGGGGGCCTGGGTGCGGGCGGGGGGGGCCTGGGTGCGGGCGGGGGGGGGGGCTGGATGCGGGCGGGGGGGGGGCCTGGGTGCGGGCGGGGGGAGGGCCTGGGTGCGGGGGGGGGGGCCTGGGTGCGGGCGGGGGAGGCCTGGGTGCGGGCGGGGGGGCCTGGGTGCGGGCGGGGGGGGCCTGGGGGCGGGCGGGGGGGGGCCTGGGTGCGGGTGGGGGGGGCCTGGGTGCGGGGGGGGGCCTGGGTGCGGGCGGGGGGGGGCTGGATGCGGGCGGGGTGGGGCCTGGGGGGCGGGCGGGGGTGGGCCTGGGCTTCCTGCCTGTCCTCTCTGGCTCCGGAGTGAGGTTGGGGCGGGGCGGGGGAAGAGGGGGTTCGGGGACAGAGGGGACAGGAAGGAGCCCAGGGTGAGTGATGTCTGGCTGTGGGTCCCGCTGGGTCCGCTCACTCTTGGGGCCTCAGGGGCCGCCTGGGTAAAGTGAGGGGGGACCAGAAAGGGGGTGAGGGGGAGCCTGTGGTCCCTCTGCCCCCTCTTCCCATGAGCTCGCCATCTCCTCTCTGCTGCCCCAGCATCCGCTACCCAGAGCAGAACCCTGCGGGCGTCAGGACCTGCAGGGGGACCCGGCGGGGTCTCTGGGCCCGGACCTCCGGGGGGTCCCCACGCGCACCCTCTCTTCTCCCCCAGGGGCAGCGGGACTCTCCACGTCGTACAACATCCTCCTGGCCTCCGTGGGGTCCGCTCTGGGCGCCTTGCTGGGAGGTTCCAAAAAGGCGGCCCTTCCCTCTCCCCCGGCAGGGCCCGGGGCTGGAGGGGACCAGCCAGGAAAACACGCCCCCCAGGCGAACCCCCCGGAACCCCCCCTCAGCTCCGGGAAGCCTGGGAAATAAAGGTCACGTGCACACGCCTCCCTGTCCTCATTCCTGCAGCCTGGTTGGGACGGCGGGAATTAGAGGCTCCTGGTCCCCCACTCTCCGACCTGCCTTGTCATGCAGGGAGGGGGGCCTGGGCTGACAAGGATGGGCTGGTGACCCAGGGCCACTCAGGGGCCTTCGGTGGCCTCTGCCCCTCACTCATTGGGGGCTGATACAGGTTCCGGCTGGGAGGCCGGTGAAGGGGAGCCAGGGTGCACTGGCTCCATGGACCCCAGAGCCCTTTGCCCTCCTCCTGGGGGCACTGGACAGCCACTGACTGCCACCAGCCCGCCCCGCTGCCTCGGGATTCCCGGGGAGGCTGGCACGCAAACCGCCAGGCCGTGCCCGATGCCAGGTGCTCCTCGGCTGGGGCACTGCAGGGGGAGGAGACGGAACCCAGTGCCACTGGGAAAGCCAACGGAACTGACAGTCACCAGCTCCTGCCTGGGGACAAGGGTTTGGGTTGTCCCTGAGTCTCCACTCACCCCCAGACCGAGGCCTTTTCCTGCCAGTGAGGTGTCCTTCTCTGGAGTTGTGTGTTTGTTTTTTAAAAGGATGAGTTGTAAACTAAATTAAAAATAGGGGTTCTGCCCTGGCTGGTTTGGCTCAGTGGATAGAGTGTCGGCCTGCAGACTGCAGGCTCCTGGGCTCTATTCCGGTCCAGAGCACAGGCCCGGGTTGCCGGCTGGATCCCCAGGGTGGGGCGTGCAGGAGGCAGCCAATCGATGATTCTCTCGCATAACTGATGTTTCTATCTCTCCCTTCCTCTCTGAAATCAATAAAAAATATTTTTAAGGATTCACTTACATAAATAATAAATGAAACAGGAGCGCTAAGACTTCTGCTGGCCCCCGTGGACGGCCACGAGGAAGCCCAGCCGCACCACCAGGAAGCGCTCAGAGCGGGCGAGAGGCGGCGGGCACCCGCGCCCAGAGAAAGCCCGGCCCTCACAGCCTAGCTTTCCTGGCCTGAGGGCAGTGCAGGCGCCCACAGGACGAACCCACTGGTTCTGGGCCCTTGCTTGGCTGCCTGTCCTGCCCAGTTCAGCCTCCCTCCCTCGTCCGTGCTCCCTGGCGCCACCTGCATAAACCATTTGCACTCAAATCCCTGTTTTGAGGTCTCAGCCCCACTCAGAGCCCACAGGGCTGAGCCCAGACAGCCACAGCGCCCCACAGATGGTTCCTGGAATCTCTTCAGGCTGATCCAGTCTCCTTCCCTCAGGATGAGGCGCAGACAGGGGGCTCCACAGCCAGCTCATTAGGACCCACCTGGTGGGCACCCCAGACAGGCCCAGGTCTGGCAGAATCCCGGCAGAGAACACAGCTCTGCCCCCCTGCCCCCCAGGCTACCCCGGACCATGCCATGTGCCAAAGGCCTGGGAGGAAATCACTCCAAACAGTAGGCCACCCCTAAGGCCAGGGAAAGCGTTGCACAATTTCAATTGGAAAAATGTTCCTTCTCATTTACCTTTCCTCCTGCTGCAAATGATGCTCAGGAGAGTAGGGCAGGCTCTAGCCGGTCTGGCTCAGTGGATAGAGCATCGGCCTGCGGACTGAAAGGTCCTGGGTTCGATTCCGGTCAAGAGCATGTACCTTGGTTGCGGGCACATCCCCAATGGAGGGTATGCAGGGGGCAGCTGATCAATGTTTCTCTCTCATTGGTGTTTCTAACTCTCCCTTCCTCTCTGTGAAAAATCAATAAAATATATTTTAACAACAACAACAAAAAAGTCGGATGGGGGCTGGCACGAAGATGGTTGACACCGATGAGGCCCTCCATGCGCCTCCCCTGAGTCCTCACTCCTTTTTTATCTTTTTAAAATTTATTTTATTGTTTAAAATATTACATATAGTAGTACATATATCTCCTTCCCCTCTCCCCTCCCCCATTGACCTTCCTCCAGCCTTCCCTACACCCTTGAAGTTGCCTGACTCATGAGGAAAACATTTTATCTCCTGAGCACGGGCAGCAGCTGGGAGGGAGCTGTGCGCCTGCCGCCCGGAAGGCCCCCGGCTGGGAAGAACCATGTGGCGGCTACTCAGCCGCTGGGGAGGTGCCAGCTTCAGTAGCAGCGGGAGCTGGGCCTTTTCTCTTTTTAAATTGGTTTTTAGAGAGAGTGGAAGGGAGGGATAGAGAGAGAAACATGCATGAGACAGGACCATCACTGCCCGGCTGCCTCCTGCGCGCCCCACGCTGGGGATCGAGCCTGCAAGCCAGGCACATGCCCTGACGGGAATCAAACCTGAGACTCTCGGGTCCTGCGCCAATCCCAACCCCGGTGCCATGCCAGCCCGGTGGGGTGGTTTCCTACAGGTCATTTAACAACACCCATCCAACGGCGGCATGCCCTGGGAATGTGAGCGGCTTTTCGGAGGTGAGTCGCGGGCTGTCCCGACGCAGTATCTTTCCGATGCTGCTTTGATCCTTTTTTTTTTTTTTTTTAATATATTTTATTGATTTTTCACAGAGAAGAAGAGAGAGGGATAGAGAGTTAGAAACATCGATGAGAGAGAATCATCGATCAGCTGCCTTTTGCACACCCCCTACTGGGGATGTGCCCGCAACCAAGGTACATGCCCTTGACCGGAATCGAACCTGGGACCTTTCAGTCTGCAGGCCGACGCTCTATCCACTGAGCCAAACCGGTCCCGGCGCTTTGCTCCTCTTGTGCCCGTGCTTCCGGAGTTGCCCTGTGGTGTTCAGACTGCCCCAGAAGTTGCCGCGGGGCCCAGGAGGATGGGGGGGGGGGGCAGGGCTGCTAGGAAACATGCCCTCCTCGCTGCCCTGGTCCAGGGGCACCTCCTTCCACACCCCTCTGGGCCACTATGCTCCCCTCGCCTCAGGACTGGCTGTGCCATTTTCCGCCATCACGGACCAGCACTGTGGCTCCCACTGTGGGTCCCTCTCCGAGGGGGAGTGCCCAGGGCTGAGGAGCAGGAGAGAGATGGCCAGAGACGTGAGGAGCTGTGCCACCAGTGTCTCTCCGACTGAGAATCCGGCAGAGATTCTGCAGGGCAGCCTGGAGGTTCTGACACTGTGGCCTCCTGAGCCTTCCACGGGCACGCCCCACCAAGGTGTGGGAATGTGAGCAGCTCTTTACTTGGGCTGGAAAGGTTCCCCAGAGACCCTCCCTCTGATTGAAAGCCACTGGATGGAGGTCACTGAGGGTCTCTCCACCTGGATGGGCACCCATTTTCAGTACGAAGCTCCCGGTTCCTCCTGGCACAGAGACTCACCTTGCCAAGGATAAAGCTCCTGTCCACTGATGCGGTGCTTGGAGAACTGCCTGCTTCCCACAGAGACTTCCAGCAGCCCTCCACTGCCACCCCACCCGGATGCCAACCTCCAGGTGGATGTTCCCGGGCAGTGGCTGAGGCGTTGGGGCAGTCACCTCTTTCTCCCCTTCTCCACTGAGGACTGAAGACGCAGCCTCCTGGGACCGCCAAGCAGAACCCCGTGTCCCTGTGGTTCCGGGCTCCTAGCCTCTCCCCTTCACGGCCATGTGCGCTGAAGCTCGTTCTCGCCCTTTGTTGTTGTCCTGGTGGAGTGTGGAGAACGAGCAGGTGACTCCTCTCTGTTGGGTGGATGTTCTGTTGCTTGCAATCGAGAGAGTCCCGCTCATGTTCAGTGGAATGGATGCTTGCTGGCCACGAGGCTCTCTTGGCTGCACCAAGAGAGGTTTCTTTCCCTGCTACTTGGTCACATAAAAACCTCAGCCAGGCCCTGGCTGGTCTGGCCCAATGGATAGAACATAGGCCTCCAACCTCAGGGTCCCAGGTTCGATTCTGGTCAAGAGCATGTACTGTGCTTGCAGGCTCCTCCCTGGCCCAGGCCCTGGTCAGGGCTTGTGCAGCAGGCAACCAGCCGAATGTGTTTCTCTCACATGGTTGTTTCTCTCTGTCTTTCCCTCTCTCTTCCACTCTCTCTTAAAAAAATCAATGGAAACATATCCTTGGGTGAGGAATAAAGAATTGGTAGCCAGGACTGCTCCAGGAGGCCCAGGCTCCGCAGCCTTCCTTGGCACTGCTTTCACCTGCAGGCTGGGAGAGGGTTTATTCTCCTGCCTGCAGCAGAGCCCCTGGGAGGGGCCATGGGTCAAAGATGGGCCCCTCACACCCTGAGAGCTGCAGACTTTGTAGACTCGCTGCAAAGAGGGGCTGAGATGCAGTCCTTCACTGGAGACGGTGCCCCTGGCAAAAGACGGGACACCGGGTGACTGCCAGCAGCCCCTGCCTCACAGGGGAATTCCTAGGCCTCAGCAGGAAGCCATCCTAGAGGCGACCACGAGAACTGGGCCCTACCTCTCTGTGCTCTCCCGGCAGCACGCCCGCCACCGTGCACCAGAACGTGGTTAGTGGAGAATGAGCCTGGCTTCCCTGACACTGCAGACCCCTGAGGGGAGGCAGGGACCCGCGGTTCCACAGGGACGGGACCCAGAGTCCCTGAATCCCAGGGGTCCGCTGAAGCCCGGATTCCGGGAATCCTGGGCTGCCGGAGTGTGTGCAGCCAGCTCCCAACTTGAACAACCCTCAGCCTGATAAAAGAGGGGGTGGGGTGTCACAGCTGTTTTCTCTCCCCGTATAACTAATGAATGCACGTTTAGCAGTTCACACTAACTTCCCGTTATTGCCTTGGAGTGTAGGCCAGCAGTGCAAGTGGGCTTAACTGCGTTCTCTGTCCAGAGTCACAGTCAAAGCTTCAGCCGGACCGTGCTCCCGTTTGGGAAATGTGGTAAGAATCTTCAAACCCCCTCTTTCTTGGCTCTGACTTACTCTTCTGTGATGAGCAGGCAACACTGTCCGCTTTTTCAAAAATTTTCTTTATTTTATTTTATTTTTTAATCTTCACCTGAGGGTATTTTTCCACTGATTTTTAGAGAGAGTAGAAGAGAGAGGGAAAGACAGAGAGAAACATCGAGGTGAGAGAAACACATTGATTGGTTGCATCCTGCACATGCCCTGACCAGGACCTGGGCGGGGGAGGATCCTGCAACCGAGGTCCGTGCCCTTGACCGGAATCGAACCCGGGACCCTAAGGTCCACAGGCCAGCGATCTATCACTGAGCCAGACCAGTTAGGGCAAAAAATAGATTTTTATTGGTTTCAGAGAGAAAGGGAGAGGAAGAGAGAGAGATAGAAACATCAATGATGAGAAAGAATCATGGATCGGCTGCCTCCTGCACACCCTATACCAAGGATCAAGCCTGCAACCTGGGCACATGCCCTGACCAGGAACCAAACCGTGACCTCCTGGTTCATACTGTTACGCCCAGACTTCGTGATCCCTAAGGACCACCAGGGAGCCGAGTCCGATGCAATAAACAAAAGAGCCTTCTCCATGCTAGCATGGGCTCCTCCCCCCCCACACCGGCAGCATGGTGGAAGAGAGAGAGAATTTCTCCCAGTCCAGGGGTTTTACTCCGGTCAGTGGTGATGTCACTGCCTCGGCTAACCCTGATTGGTTGGGTGAGAACTAGGGATAACTCCACCCTGTGGGGCGAAGTTAGGAGCTCATCCTCACCCCGCCCTGCCCTCTCATTGCCCCCTTGTCTAATGTGCCTAGTCAAATCTTGACTCAGCCTACTTCCTTTCAGCATAAACAACAAATACAGTTACCAAGACCCTTAGTACCACAATTCCCATCAGTATTGTCCTCACTGAAGTCCAGTTCCCCTCCTGCAGGCATCAGTTCTCCTCCTGGCCTCTAGTTGCCAGGATCCAGGCCATGCAGGAGCTGGGAGTCATGTAGTCAGGTCTGGGTGCCAACTACTTCAACAGCAGTGGGCATGCTCAGGATAACAGTGCAGCATCCCTTTGAGTCCTTGGGCAGCGAATTTCTTTACCCACATTGAGTTCCGGGGCTACAGGATCTGCGGTGGGCACTGGCAGTGCATCTGGAACAAGCAAACTGCAGAGCCTGTAAGGACTTGAGCAAGGAAATGGTTACCATACATGATCCCCTCCCAAAAAAGGGGAAACTTGTCCCAGTAAGGGGTACACCTGGCCCTCAAGAGGGCAAAGGACAGGGGGTTGGTCCAATTTTCACCTATTCTAAGACACATTTAGTTAAACCCCCTTTTCCAGAGTCTCGCCTGTCCTAAGGCTAGAGCTATACTCTGAGATACCTTAGCTACCAAGGTGGGGCTGTTATCTGATAGTGGGGTATACCTCAACCTAATCTGAAGTGTCTATAAAAACTAGACCTTAATGCTGGTGGTTTAATCTCTGAAATCCACCTACCAATGCTCTCCTGGGGAGGTTCCCTGGGACCCGAATTCCCAGGGGGGATCCCCTTACCTTGCTTAGCATTTACCTGTGCACAGACAGTACTTCTAGCCAACTCTGCCTCACAGAAGTTCAGAAGTCTTGGTGACACTTAACCTGGTGTCACCTGGCAACTCTGACCTAGAGCCTCTGGGACCAACAGTCTTGTCGTCTGGAGGGTCTATCAACCATCTGGTCCTTCAGTGGCTTGCTTCTGTTCAGCCAATTCCTTCTGGCTGCAGTTGGTAACCCTCTTTCCTCTGTGAATGGCACAGTGTCTCCATCAAAGGGCCTGGATTAAGGCCAAAAGTTCTGGAACTGTGCCCAAATGGTGTGGTCCAAGGTGACTACCACTGCCCCTGCATATCAGGTCTCATCCTGAACGTAACTGCTCCCATCCGTGAACAGTACCTTGTCGTCTGTTACCTTTGTGCAGTCATGAATGGGTTCCATCATCATCATCTGGAAGCAGGCCAGCAGGGTTGATGGCCAGAGTCTTATGAATCCGGACACAGGGCTGGTCCAGGAGAAAAGCCTGACCCATCCAGGTTAGCTCCTGGTCCAGAGTCCACTTATCTGCCTCCTTCACCAGCAATGCTGTGATGGCCACTGCCTGGAAGCACACTGGCTACCCTGCTACCACAGGGTCCAGTCTCTTAGACAGATAGGCAACAGGTCTCTTCCAGGGACCTAGAGTCTGAGTGAGAACCCCTTTGGCAATGCCTCTTACCTCACTCACGTAGAGGTGGAAGGGCTTCGCAATGTCCGGCAAGGCTAGGGCAGCTGCTGAGATGAGAGACTTCTTTAGCTCCTCAAAGATCCGTTGTTCCACTTTGGACCAGTTCAACAGCTGCATTCCCCCAGTATGTGTTCCTTCCGAGGACCACAGTCCTTCTTGATGTCCAAGGAAAACAGGCAGTTTGTCTGGTGGCTTCCTGGGCTGATGTACGGGTCCTATTGGCTCTCTCAAGACTAAATAGGCTGCCCCAATGCCCATCAGGAAACTAACAGGCTTGCCTCTCCTAGCTAACCTGTCAGGACATACTCTTTATAACTTTTATAAAAATCTTATCTTACAAAAATACATAACCATGCTTCAAATTTTAAAGAAAAAGCAAGGGAGGAGGGAGCAGGTCCAGCACCTGTTCCCAGGCCTCCAGCCGCTTGAATTTTAAAATGCCACATTTTTTTTTCTACAGATACAGATCTATCTGCATTTCTAAGCCCCCTCACACCCCACCCCCCACCCCCGGCAGAACATCGGTGAAAATTGTCCAAGCAGTCGCAGGGGGTTAAATCATACAAATAATTGTTTTCACATTGTTTTAACACAATTCTAAATAATAAACCTTTGTGATGAAGTCTACTTAAATCTATAAAGTAGATACACATGACTGAAACCAAAAATGATTCTCAAAGTTTAAACAAAATACAAGATGCAGGTACAAGCCAAATTCAACAATGGCATATGAGAAAAGCAAAACAAACAAATCAAATATAAAAGTTTCATATGTTACATTAAACATTACTTTAGGAAAAACTGACTTAAAAAAATACTGCATCACTGACTTAAAATAATTTTTTAAGTGTAAGATTACATACTTTTCATCTGACAAATGAGAATAAATCAACCCTTGAGATCTTTGATCATTACTGCTTATTCATAACACATAAGCCTGTCATATTCTAGGCATCTAGTTACTGCAATTAACTTTTCCTAATTCAATTTATACTTTGAACTTTCAAAGCTGGCAAGTCAAATAAATTTGGCATTTCTTAGATTAATAACATTACATTTTTAATACATCTTGCTTACTTAGGGTAAAGTTTTAGCAACACATTTTTTTCAGCATTCAAATGCAAATGAACACATTCTTTAGCTGAAGACTCCCGGCCATTCACCACCATTCACATAAACTTGTTACCATTACCATCTAGTTTCCGCCCCATGGCGGGGAATTTCAAAAGCTGCTTACAATGTCTTGGGAAACTAGTTTAATTTATCTCCCAGTTTTAAAGCTCATTCTGTACACAGAAAAGTTTTAAGCACAGCCCAAAACTATGCGCACTCGTTTTGAACTGGCCTTTTTCTTTACTGAGCACAGAGATTTGCCCTTGAGCTCTTCTCCGTTACCGGTGCCAGATGCCTCCATGCCGGCCCAGGCCCCTCGGGCCCAGGCCACCAGAGCGAGGCTGCTTCAGCTGCCCCAGCCACCCTATTCAGGCAGCCCCCAAGGAGAAAGCGCGGGTCGCCCCAGTGGCTTCCCGGCTCCACTTTCCCTTCCCCAGGCAGCCAGCAAATTAACCCAGGTGCCTGCTCCCCGAGCAAGGCCACCACTGCCCAGCCGCACTCTGACACGCAGACTGAGCCCCGCGGGAGCCCCCCCTCCGACCCAACGCCACCAGGGGGCCCCCCGCACCGCCACGCAGGCCACACTTCGCCGGCTCCATCCTCGGGCGCCATTTCGCTCGCAGATACTGAACTCAGACCTGGGAAAGGCTCACTTCCCGCAGGTGAGGCAACGGCTCACGCCGCTCATCTCGTCCTGGAGAGGATTCATTCCTCTCCTCACGAGGGTCCCTCTCGGGCCCTCCTGGGAGGTCAGAACGTCTTCTGATCCTCCTGCCCGTGGCCTTCATGGTGCGTCCTCCAGGCGTCTTCGGGCACCAATTCCACGAGGGGTTTTACGTCCCTCCAGAGCGCGCACACACCTACCGCGGCCAGTCAGCCTCTCCGGACCGGGGTCTCTCATGGTCCTGGCTGGGGATCCCGGACGAATTCCCCCATCTGTTATGCCCAGACTTTGTGATCCCCAAGGACCACCAGGGAGCCGAGTCCGATGCAATAAACAAAAGAGCCTTCTCCATGCTAGCATGGGCCCCTCCCATCCACGCCGGCAGCATGGCGGAAGAGAGAGAATTTCTCCCAGTCCAGGGGTTTTACTCCGGTCAGTGGTGATGTCACTGCCTCGGCTAACCCTGATTGGTTGGGTGAGAGCTAGGGATAACTCCGCCCTGCGGGGCGGAGTTGGGAGCTCATCCCTGCCCTCTCAATACGTCAACGCTCAACCACTGAGCCACACGGGCTGGGCCCCTCTCTGCTCTTAAAGGCTCATACGATTACATTAGACCCGCTTGCGAAACCTCCCTTCCTCATAGAACTCTGCATAGTACAGGAGGAATTCTCATCCATGTACAGGACCCCCCCTCCCCCAAGGGTGGGGAGTAGACAGAGGACAGTTACCCATTGCCATGCTGAGCCCTGCGTGCTATGGAGGCCGAGCCTGAGGGCCGGAGGTACAGACCCGGGTCAGAGCGAGAGAACTCGGGGCTGGGGCTGCAGGCTCAAAGTCAGAATAGAACAGGCCTCGTCTGTGTGTGTGTGTGTGTGTGTGTGTGTGTGTGTGTGTGAGGGGGAAATTCAGGACACAGCGTCCAGAAGGATGGCTGCTCTGGCTGGGGTCGGGGGGGTCTCAGCTGGGAAGGAGGCCCCCTGTCCACCCTCCTGGGTCCAGGTCAGACCCAGTGCCCTCCTGTGGGAACTGGCTCGCCTTCAGCTCCAAGGAGGGGTTCGGAAGCTCTAACGGTCACCCGGCCGTGGGGGCGTTGTTCTGAGACTGTGTGCATTTTGCGGGGAAGAGGTTCACAGCTTTTACCAGATTCTCCACGGCGTCCAAGAAAGGAGAGAAAGAAAAAGAAGCAAGGGGTGAATCAATCCATACCCCAAGGGGGGAGGGGCCGGGCTGGCCAGTGTGCCCAGTGGCTAGAGCTTTGGCCTGCACACTGCAGGGTTGAGGGTTTGATTCCTGGCCAAGGGCATGTACCTGGGTTGCAGGTTCACTCTTCACCCCTAATCTTCCTTTCTCTCTTTCTCCTCCCCCTCCTCCCAAAAAACACACAATGGAAAAGTATGCTCTGGTGAGGATTGTATAAACAATACCCAAGGGCTTTATTTTCATGGCTGCCACGCATCACTGGCCCAAGCAGGAGCCACGGAGGACACAGCGGGGTTCTTTAAAGCCCGCTGGCCCTGCAGGATTGGTGCCTGTGGGAAGCAGAGATCCTGAGAGGCTGTGGGGGGGGAGGGGGGGGGCGCAGAGTGTGCAGGCTGTGAGGTCTGCGACTGGGTCACCATCAAATGCTCAGGATCGGGTGCAAGCTCCCTTTCCCAACATGCCTGCTCTGGTCTGAATGTTCGTGCTCTCCCCCTCCCCCTCTGCCCCCACCTCCTTCCCCAATTCATGTTGAAGTCCTAACCCCCAAGATGTTGGCTTAGGAGGTGCCTAGACCATGAGGGTGGAGCCTCCCTGACGGGAACCGGAATCGAATGCCCTTATGAAGAGACCCCAGAGGGCGCCATTGCCCCCTTGCTCAGGGGAGGACACCCCAAAAAGATGGCTGTCCAGGAAGCAGGCCTTCACCAGGCACCTCCCCGCAGTGCCGTGGTCTTTGGCTCCCGTCTCCAGGCCTCTCTATAAGCCGCCCAGCCTGTGGGATTTGCTGCAGCACCTAATGCATGAAGACCCTGCTGCCACCTGCCCTCCCCGGGCCCTCCCAGTGCCCCCTCAGGGGCCGTGCCCCTTGCAGACCAGGAACACTGCCAGAAGGCGGGTCCCTGGCAGCACACTCGCTCAGAGTTGGGGGAAAGGTTTGTGCTGGGGGAGGAGGACTGGGCCTGGCGGTGAGTTTCTCTGTGACCTTGTTCTGGGAAGAGAAGCCCATTTCAAGACCACGCCCTGAAGGAGCACCAGAGCCCGATAAGGTGCACGTCCTTCCGCCCCGACTTTCCTGCTGCCCCGGGGGGGGGGGGGGGGGGGGGCGGGGGGCACTGGCCACGTGGGGCCGTGGCCTGCAGAGCCTGCGCTGTGGTCGGACATGGCCGTTGGCTGCAGAGGCCGGGGGTGGGGCGCGTGTGCAAATGAGACTCCGGCTTTCACACCAGAGCTGCCAGCAGGACTCCCGCCCTCCCACTCTGCCTGCCCACACCTGGGCCAGCCTGTCCGCTGGTGTCCGTGAGCGCCTGTAAGTCAGCTCCCCCAGAGGGGCAGACGCAGAAGCCGGGCAGGGGCAGATCCAGCCTTCCCACTTAGGTTCCTTCCGGCACCCCAACACCACGTGGCTGGGGAAAGAGGCACCCCAACACCACGTGGCTGGGGAAGAGGCACCCCAACACCACGTGGCTGGGGAAGAGGCACCCCAACACCACGTGGCTCGGAAAGAGGCACCCCAACACCACGTGGCTCAGAAAGAGGCACCCCAACACCACGTGGCTCGGAAAGAGGCACCCCAACACCACGTGGCTGGGGAAAGAGGCACCCCAACACCACGTGGCTGGGGAAAGAGGCACCCCAACACCACGTGGCTCGGGAAAGAGGCACCCCAACACCACGTGGCTCGGGAAAGAGGCACCCCAACGCCACGTGGCTCAGAAAGAGGCACCCCAACGCCACGTGGCTGGGGAAAGAGGCACCCCAACACCACGTGGCTCGGGAAAGAGGCACCCCAACACCACGTGGCTCAGAAAGAGGCACCCCAACACCACGTGGCTGGGGAAAGAGGCACCCCAACACCACGTGGCTCAGAAAGAGGCACCCCAACACCACGTGGCTCAGAAAGAGGCGCCCCAACACCACGTGGCTCAGAAAGAGGCACCCCAACACCACGTGGCTCAGAAAGAGGCACCCCAACACCACGTGGCTCGGAAAGAGGCATCCCAACACCACGTGGCTCAGAAAGAGGCACCCCAACACCACGTGGCTCGGAAAGAGGCACCCCAACACCACGTGGCTGGGGAAGAGGCACCCCAACACCACGTGGCTCGGAAAGAGGCACCCCAACACCACGTGGCTCGGGAAAGAGGCACCCCAACACCACGTGGCTGGGAAAGAGGCACCCCAACACCACGTGGCTCGGGAAAGAGGCACCCCAACACCACGTGGCTCGGGAAAGAGGCACCCCAACGCCACGTGGCTCGGAAGAAGGCACCCCAACACCACGTGGCTTGGGGAAGAGGCGGCCCCAACACCACGTTGGCTCGGAAAGAGGCAAACCCCAACACCACTGGATCGGGAAAGAGGCAACCCAACCCACGTGGGCTCGGAAAGAGGCCACCCCAAAACCACGTGGCCCTCAGAAAGAGGCACCCCCAACAACCACGTGGCTCGGAAAGAGGCACCCCACACAACGTGGCTGGGGAAAGAGGCACCGCCAACACCACGTGGCTGGGGAAAGAGGCCACCCCAACACCACGTGGCCTCGGGAAAGAGGCACCCCAACACCACGTGGCTCGGGAAAGAGGCACCCCAACGCCACGTGGCTCAGAAAGAGGCACCCCAACGCCACGTGGCTCGGGAAAGAGGCACCCCAACACCACGTGGCTCGG
This sequence comes from Pipistrellus kuhlii, assembly GCF_014108245.1. NCBI lineage: Eukaryota > Metazoa > Chordata > Mammalia > Chiroptera > Vespertilionidae > Pipistrellus > Pipistrellus kuhlii. The sequence goes on along the minus strand of NW_023425590.1, from coordinate 719,934 downwards.
GAAAGAGGCACCCCAACACCACGTGGCTCAGAAAGAGGCACCCCAACACCACGTGGCTGGGAAAAGAGGCACCCCAACAACCACGTGGCTCAGAAAGAGGCACCCCAACACCACGTGGCTCAAAAGAGGCGCCCCAACACACCACGTGGCTCAAAAAGAGGCACCCCAACCACCACGTGCTCAGAAGAGGCACCCCAACACACGTGGCTCGGAAAGAGGCATCCCAACACCCACGTGGCTCAGAAAGAGGCAACCCAACACAACGTGGCTCGGAAAGAGGCCACCCCAACACCGTGGCTGGGAAGGCACCCCAACACCACGTGGCTCGGAAAGAGGCACCCCAACACCACGTGGCTCGGGAAAGAGGCACCCCAACACCACGTGGCTGGGGAAAGAGGCACCCCAACACCACGTGGCTCGGGAAAGAGGCACCCCAACACCACGTGGCTCGGGAAAGAGGCACCCCAACGCCACGTGGCTCGGGAAAGAGGCACCCCAACACCACGTGGCTGGGGAAGAGGCGCCCCAACACCACGTGGCTCGGAAAGAGGCACCCCAACACCACGTGGCTTGGAAAGAGGCACCCCAACACCAACGTGGCTCAGAAAGAGGCACCCCAACACCACGTGCTCGGAAGAGGCACCCCAACACCACGTGGCTGGGAAGAGTACCCAACACCACACGTGGCTCAGAAGAGGCACCCCAACCCACGTGCTCTAAGAGGCACCCCACCCCACGTGTCTCGGAAAGAGGCAACCCCCAACACGCACCCGTGGCTGGGGAAAGAGGCGCCCCAACACCACGTGGCTTGGGAAAGATGCACCCCACACCACGTGGCTGGGGGAAGGAGGCACCCCACCACCACGTGGCTCGGGAAAGAGGCACCCCCACCACCACGTGTCGTCGGAAAGAGGCACCCAACAACACCACGTGGCTCGGAAAGAGGCACCCCAACACCAGTGCTGGGGAAAGAGGCAACCCAGACACCACGTGGCTCGGTAATAGGCACCCCCAGACGCACGTGGCTGCAGAAAGAGGCAACCCCAACCGCCACGTGGCTCGGGGAAAGAAGGCAACCCAACACCACGTGGCTCGGGAAAGACGGCACCGCCAACACCACGTGGCTCAGAAAGAGGCACCCCACACCACGTGGCTCAGAAAGAGGCACCCCAACACCACGTGGGCTCGGGAAAGAGGCACCCACCAACACCACGTGGCTCGGAAAGAGGGCACCCCCCAACACCACGTGGCTGGGGAAAGAGGCACCCCAACACCACGTGGCTGGGGAAGAGGCGCCCCAACACCACGTGGCTGGGGAAGGAACCGAGGCTTCCCCCAGGACTGCAGTGAGAAGGAAGGAATCGAGAGGGGCGGCAACACCTCGTTTTTATTCTTTATTTTTTTCGGGGGCGCGGCATGTGGCACACCGTCACCCCGGGTCTGGGCACCCCTGCGTCAGGCACCGGTCCTCTTCTCCTCTTCCTCGCACCGGGAGCGACAGGAAGCTAAACGACCAGGGACACCAGGGCCCCCGCGCCGCCCAGGACGACTTTGGAGGACAGGGACAGGCCGGCCGCTCCTGCGGAGGAAGCGGGGCTGTGCAGAGGGCCCGGCGGCAGGGACAGCTCCGAGGGTCCGAGATGCCGGCGGGACCCCTCAGGGGAGCCTGAGGCCCAGACACCGGCCAGCTCCCTCCTGGGCTCCCCCCACCCAGGACCCTGCTGTGGGCGGAATGCTGCAGGCGGCTCCCCAGGGGGGTGAATTCCGGGGTCACCCCGAGCGGGAAGCTGCCCACCTCTCCAGGGGAGGGCTGAGGCCCAGCTGGCAAACCCTTTGGTCAGTGCCCACCGAGCCCACAGGGCCCAGGCCTGGGCTCCGTCCCTCCCTCCAGCCAGAGGACCGGGCGGGGTGTGTGTGTGTGTGTGTGTGAGACACAGGCCCGCTGGGCCAGGACCTGGGCTGGTCCCTGAGGCCCTCGTCCTTCTCGCCCACCGGGGACACTTACCCACTGACTGCAGAGTAGCGACCATGCCTCCAGCGGCCACCCCACCCCCGTTGGCGATGGCGGATACCGACATCATTTTGGCTGCCAAGGAGGAGGCGGTGATTCCCGCCCCGGTGAAGCCAACGGCGCCCAGGACCACGGGCACAGCGCCCACGGTCGCGGCTGTCCAGGGAGAGGAGCTGGGTCAAGGTCACACTCAGGAAAACGGGCCTCTCCCCCTTCACACACACACAGCTTGGGGGTCTCAAGGAGGTGGGGAACGGGGTGAACTGGAAACTTGGGCGAGACTGGGCCTGGTCAGCAGTCACAGGACAAGGGGAGAGCAGGTGGGGTCGCTGGGGATGCGGCTGGACTGCCCGTGGGAGAGCCCAGCCCTTGGGTCTCAGGGTCCCCAGGCCTGCAGCGCAGTGCGGCCTCCAGCTCCTGTCTTGGCCGAGGAGGTCTCCAGGGCAGGCAGCCCCGCACCCAGGGCCCCACATGAGCCAGCAGTTCCCGGCACGTCACCAGGAGCAGTAGGAACCCTCTCCCATCCCAGTGACCCTCCCCCAGCCCGGTGACCCTCCCCCAGCCCTGGGACCCTCCCCCAGCCCGGTGACCCTCCCACAGCCCGGTGACCCTCCCCCAGCCCTGGGACCCTCCCCCAGCCCTGGGACCCTCCCCCAGCCCTGGGACCCTCCCCCAGCCCGGGGACCCTCCCCCAGCCCGGTGACCCTCCCCCAGCCCGGGGACCCTCCCCCAGCCCGGGGACCCACCCCCAGCCCGGGGACCCTCCCCCAGCCCGCCAAGGACAGCATGGCTCTAGGGCAGAGGAAGTGGGAGCTCAGAGGCCTCCAGTCCCAGCCCCTGCTCTGCCCAGAGGACACGGGCCCTGGGGCTGCCCCACAGGATCCTCCTCCGGCTCTCCTGCTCCAGATCCCTTTCTGGTTCCTGGGCCCTGGCTCGTGCTCCTCTCCATCCTTCCACCTCCCTCCCTGGCGTACGGAGGCCCGGAGGCCCAGGCCAACATGGGCATGCGCAAGGCTGGGTGTGCCCCAAGTCCCAGGATCTGGGGACACAGGAGGCCTTTCCCTAAAGAAACTCACCTCCTCCGATCGCCGCCACGACAGCCTTGACTGGAAACCAAAGGACATTCTGTGGTCAGAGCCACACCGGCCTCCCTCCCTCCTTCCCTCTGTCCCTCCCTTCCTCCCTCCTTCCCTCCCTCCCTCCCTCCCTCCCTCCTTCCTTTCCTCCCTCCCTCCCTCCCTCCTTCCTTCCCTCCCTCCCTCCTTTCCTCCCTCCCTCCCTCCTTCCCTCCCTCCTTCCTTCCTTTCTTCCTCCACTCCTTCCCTCCCTCCCTCCCTCCCTCCTTCCTTTCTTCCCTCCCTCCCTCCTTCCCTCCCTCCTTCCTTTCTTTCTTCCTCCACTCCTTCCCTTCCTCCCTCCCTCCCTCCCCCCCTCCCTCCCTCCCTCCTTCCTTTCCTCCCTCCCTCCTTCCCTCCCTCCTTCCTTTCTTTGTTCCTTCACTCCCTCCCTCCCTCCCTCCCTCCCTTCTTCCTTCCTTCCCTCCCTTCCTCCCTCCCTCCCTCCTTCCCTCCCTCCCTCCTTCCCTCCCTCCCTCCTTCCCTCTCTCCCGGAGCCCAGGGCCACCGCGGAGAGGGGCTGCCCAGGGGGGAACATAGGAAGGAATGACCCCGCCTGACACTCTCCCTCCCCCTCCCCAGCCCTCACTCTGAGAAGTGGGGTTTCAGAGGGGCAGCTTCAGGGTGCTGAGCTCCGCGAGGGGGGCTGGGCAGGCGGAACTAAGTGAGCGCAGCGTGGCCTGAAGCCATTGGGGCCTGAACTCGCAGCCCAGGTGCAGTTTGGGGGGTTACTGTATGCCGTTGGGGGGGGGGGTCCTCTAGCGAGCTGCGTCAGCAGTCCTCCCTAGGGAGGTGGAATCCCTGGCCACGTGGCTTAGGGCGCGGTATTTGGCAGGATGTCAGGTCACCTAAACCAAGGAGGTGTTTGCTCGGTGATGCTTCAGGGCCTGAATGTCCTCTCCTCCAGGCAGCCACCCAGACCCTCCCAACCAGAACTCCTTCTTCTCCCGAGACTGGAGCTACTTAGCACTTAAAAAAAAAAAAAAAAAAAAAAAATATATATATATATATATATATATATATATATATATATATATATATATATATATTTCTGGCCTTAGCTGGTTTGGTTCAGTGGATGTAGCATCAGCTTACAGACTGAAGGGTCCTGGGTTCGATTCCAGTCATGGGTACATGCCCAGGTTGTGGGCTCCATCCCAATAGGGGTGTGCAGGAGGCAGCCGATGGATGATGTTTCTCTCTCATCAATGTTTCTCTCCTTCTCTCTCTCTCTCTCTCTCTCTCTCTCTCTCTCTCTCTCTCTTCTCTCCTTTCCTCTCTATGAAATTAATAAAAACATATTTAAAAAAAAAAATCAAGAGCCCAGTTAGGAAAGATGTGCTGCCTAACGTGACTGCTCAGCAGCAGGAGGAGGGAGGCTGCACAGGGGCAGTGAAGGCCGTGCCTCCGGAAGCCTGGAGGCCCGGAGGGAAGGGTGCTGCCTGCAACCCGCCTTGAGCAGAGCTGGAGGTTACGGGGGAGGGAGCTGGGCCTTGCATTTCCTCCGGGGGCCTGGCCCTTCCTGCCGGGCTCTGGCACCTAGGCTTGCTGCCTTTGTTCTCTGAGAACATTATAGCTAGCACTTCCACCCTCTGAGTCTCCGGCCAGGGCCAGATGGTCTCTTCATTTGTAAATGAAGGACAACAGTGTCTTTGTCAGGGGTAGTTATGAGAATTCAACAGACTGATCAAAGGTGAACACTCAGCCTAGTGACTGTCTGGCGTTTGAGAAAAGCCATCGTGTTTCATCCTCAGCCGAGGACCCTCCTCGTTCGTTCCTCACAAACAGGAGGGAGCGGGGAAGGGGGCCAAGGAGCCGGTCTGCTAGCCAAGGCCAGTTACCTGCGAGTGGGCTAGCGGTCACGGCTGCCACGGGGGATGCCAGCAGGGAGGAGGCTTGCAGAGTCCCCAGCATGGAGCCCAGGGCGGCTTTGGATGACACCGTGAGCCCTGAGGAAGAAGGCGGGTGCGTGCACAGGGGTCAGCGGCCAGGCCGGGGTCAGGGGCCTGCGGCCGCCTTCCCCCTATTTCACACCATGTCTTTGGGGGGAGGGGCTGGAGAGAAAGGTCAATGTGGGGGGGGACACACACACACCACATACGCCCCCGGGGCAGAGGTGGAGGCGAGGACAGAGGCTTGCCTAGCCGTACTGACAGATCCCAGAAACATAGTTTTTCATGGAAAAAAAACACAACATCGTGTGACATATACATTATTCTGTATGTAAAGGGGAACACGTGCAAACAGAAAATACCCACTTGCAAAGATACACATATGAGGAACAGACACACGTTAGACATATTAGAAAGGCTGACCTTGGGGTTGGGGTGGGAGCAAAGGAGAAGAAAAGCAGTGAAATAAAAGAAATAAACCCAAGAGGGGCTTGCGTGAACTAATAGAGAAAATAGGCCCAAACTGAAGAATTCTGCTAAAATCCATGCTCTGGACCCGAGACCTCACATTGCAAACTGCTCTGAGAGGGGGACACATCGATAAGAAAACTAAAGGAGGTGACGCCCTAGCCGGTTTGGCTCAGTGGATAGAGCATCGGCCTATGGACTGAAGGGTCCCGGGCTCGATTCTGGTCAAGGGCAGGCTTCTCACCCACCCAGACCCTGGTCAGGCCCCATGCAGGAGGCAACCAATCGATGTGTTTCTCTCACATCCATGTTTCTCTCTGTCTTCCCCGCCACTTCCACTCTCTCTAAAAAAATAAAAATAAATGGAAAAATATCCTCAGATAAAGATTAAAATAATAATAATTATTAATAATAAATAAATAAACCAGATTTAATAATAATAAATAAAAAAACTAAAGGAGGTGAGTTTTGGGGGTGAATCCAGGGGAAATGAGAGCCAGGGAGCAAGGTTCCCTCAGACTGGAGGGGAGGATACCAGGGCCCCGTGGGGAGGGCACCCAGACCCCCAGCCTGCCCCTTCCCCGCCAGGACAGACCCCCAGCGGGGGGCCAGCAGGGAAGGCCACCCTCTCGCTCCCCATGGGGCCCTGAGCAGGACACTCCCTGGCCGCCTCCCAGCTGCCGCTGGCCCCTCCAGCCCCCCCAGGAGCACTCACCCAGGGATGACAGGCCAGTGAGGACGCTGCCAGAGGCCGCCCCGCCGGCTGCGGCCAGGGATGACAGGCCAGTGAGGACGCTGCCAGAGGCCGCCCCGCCGGCTGCGGCCAGGGATGACAGGCCAGTGAGGACGCTGCCAGAGGCCGCCCCGCCGGCTGTGGCCAGGCTCGCTGCGGACATGATCTTGGCGACGAATGGAGGAGGCTGCGATGGCTGCCATGGCGCACAGAGCAATAGGCAGGCAGGGGAGATACACCTGCAAGAAGCTGCGTCAGGGACAGGGACACTGGAACTGGGGTTTCCCCACCGTCTCTCTAGGGGCTGGATGAGGGGTGGTAGAGAGGCTTCTCTGCGCTGGGAGTGGGGAGGGGGCAGCAGGCCTGGAAAGGGCCCAGGCGTGGGAATTGGGGTGGGAGTGGAGGGTGAGGTGGACGGGGCAGGTTTTATTTCCTCAAGTGGGCGGCTTCCTTCCCCCCGAAAACACATCGACTCCTTAGGTATTTCTAGAACTCCCTTCAGTCTCCATGGAGCAACTTAAGGGCACCAGAATTAGAACATCAGCCCGGCTGGCTGATTGAGCGTCGACCCATGAGCCGGGGGTCAGGGTTCAATTCCCGGTCAGGGCACATGATTCGGGTTTTGGGCTCGATCCCCAGTGGGGAGCGTGCAGGAGGCAGTGGGTCCATGATTCTCTCTCATCACGAATGTTTCTCTCTTACCTCCCCCTTCCTCTCTGAAATCAATAACAACATATTTAAAAACAAACAAACAACAGAAAAAGGAAGTCCGAACCAATTCCGCTTTAAAGAGATGCTCCAGGCTGCCGCTCTGATGCAGCCCCTTCACCAGCACAGAGGTAAGGAGACACCGTGCACCTTTATAACTGAGAAGACTGGTGTGGCACAGAGGGGGCAAGGGATCCCCAAGGTTACAAGGACTTCATGGCCAAGTGCCATGGAGCCCGGGCTGGTCTGGCTCAGTGGATACAGCGTCGGCCTGTGCACTAGAGTCCCAGGTTCGATTCTGTTCAAGGGCACATGTCCGGGCTGCGAGCTCGAACCCCAGTAGGAGGCATGCAGGAGTCAGCCAATTAATGACTCTCCCATCACTGATGTTTCTCTCTCTCTCTCCCTTTGCCTTCCTCTCTTAAATCAATAAAAATATACATCTATTTTTAAATTGCCACTGACCCATGTTCAGCTGCTTCCAAAGCTCTGGCTTGCCATGGTTCTGATCTGCTTCCTTCTAACCATAACTGGCCTCCTCCCCCTGCCTGTCGCACCCCCACCCAGGAATGGACAAGGCAGATGGTCCCCAGAGTCCTAGACCCCAGAGACAGCTGGGGGCTGAAGCCCCTTCCCTCCCCCTCTCTCTGATGAGAAACAAGAGTGTTCTGTGAGTCAACCCACAGGGGTCTGCACTCACTCCCTGAGCCCACATGCCACCCCAGGTGGGGACACCCCAGAAGGGGGCCACCCCAGGAGGGGGCCACCCCAGGTGGGGGCCATGGTAGGAGCAGCCCGGCCACCAGCCCATGTCTTACCTGGAGAAGAGTTCTGAAATGCAGAACTGACTCCGCTCGCTGGAGGGTTTTAGTGGTTACAGCACCGGGAGGCGGAGCAGTTTGGCCCTCAGGGATGCAGAGAGCAAACAGGATTAAGTTTTCTTTTACAGGAAAATGAAACTGCTCTTGTTTCACAAGAAACTGAAACTGCATTCCAACCCTTCCCCCACCCACTGCAGGGGAAACCCAGCTGCTGTGGGCATGGGATCCGCCCCTGTGTCCACCGCCGTGGGGAACATAATACACTTCATCCTTCAATTCAGGGATGTGCTCTCTGCATAGTGAGGATCATAAGAAATCAGATAAAGAAGTCATAAGAAGTCATATAACAAAAGGGTAAACATTAACTTCTAACGGACATAAGAAGGTGGTTTTCAGAAAAGCATTAATCTGTGCAATGGACAGATGTTCAGTTTTTTAAAAAAAACCTATTCTGAGGGCCCGCCATGTGGCCATGGGTCTAGTATGGAGTCAGAGCAGAGGCTGCTGTAATAATGTAATCCCTCTAATGTATGAAATAATTGTTGTGTGAACTGTTTGCTGTATGGCGATAGATCCTCCCTTCCTCCAGTTGATGGACAAATGTAAACCCCACCTGCGGCCAGTCATTCCTGAGCTCTGAACCACCCATCAGCACCTGCCAAATACCCTAAGCCCCCGATTCCTAAGTCCCTAATCACCAATCAGCGTGTGCTGAGTCCCCTATCCTTAAAGGGGCTTGTACCCCGGCCCTCGCTCTCTTCCGCCCCTCTCTGTGGAAGCAGCCGACAGGGGTACTCTTCCCTCCAATAAAGCCTGTGTGTGTCCGGCCATCCTGGTCTCCGGCTACCTTCTTTATTCAATCTATCATATGGAAACTCCCAATACTCTGTGACTTCCAAAATTAATGAACACCCCACTATCTTGATGTGAAGCTCTGAGCCCTTAAAGTGTAAACGCCCTGCTCCTGGCATAAGGCACACCGTCTGGCCCACACCGATAAGGACACAGTTGTTTACGGCGGTCCATAAAACCCGGGGACCAGCTCCAGTTGTGGTCTACACTGATAAGATAAAGTTGTTTATGGCGGTCCATATAACCCAGGGCCAGCTCCAGTTGTGGTCAACACTGCGTTTGTCCCACTAAGTCTAGGCAGATAATCAATTAACTGGTGCTTAATTGGGACAGGGGCCAAACTAGACCCCCATATGTGTCCTCCTGGAGCTTGCAGCTTGAAGGGAAGACCAAATAAGGTAAGAAACGGAATATGCTGAGTGTGATTTGAAGAACTTTCGAAGCAAAAGGAGGTAGGGTCCAGGTATGAGAGGAAGAGGGAGAGAGGCAGGAAGTGAGGTCAGAAGGTAAGGGGAGCCAGGCTGTGTGAGACCTCGCAAATCCTTGCAAACACTGGATCTTGTGCTCTGAGTGAGTTGGGAAGCTACGCAAGGAGTGACAAGGTCAGGTTCCCTATGCCTGCGCCATGGAGAATAGACGGAAGTGTCTGTCCTTTCCATGTCAGGGTTCGGCATGGGTAATGTGATAGGAGCATGTTCTTTATATTCGCTTCCCTGTACAGGAATCCACACCCCTCCCTCCAGCACCCCGCCCGTCAGGTACGTTCCACACCAGAGAGTGTGCGAATTCGCACACTGAGAGAGTGTGGGTGGCATCAGTCTCACCACCCTCCCAATGGCCACCCTGATTGCAGGGGGCTCACAGCAGGTGCCGAGGCTTAGCTCACATCCGGTGGAAGCACACCCTGCCAGCATGTGGGGTATGAGTTTTATCAGCAATTCTACAAACTTTCAAGAGTAAATGTAACTTCTAGAGCTTCTGCCACCATCCCTTCCCAGCTCACTGTCAGATCCCTTCCTATGTCATCAAGAAATTAGATGCTGCCTAGATGCTGCCTGAACCAAAACCTAACATTGTCACTGGTAATAAAATGTAAAGGGAGCCGGCCAACCTTGATGGCTCTGAATGGTCAGAGCTATTAACTCATCATCTAGTTGAAAGAGTGGTAGTTGAGGCAACTTGAATTTGTTGATCATATGTAAATTCTTTTAAAAAAAATATATTTTATTGATTTTTATACAGAGAGGAAGGGAGAGAGATAGAGAGTTAGAAACATCAATGAGAGAGAGTCATTGATCAGCTGCCTCTTGCACCCCCCTACTGGGGATATGCCTGCAACCAAGGTACATGCCCTTGACCGGAATCAAACCCGGGACCCTTCAGCCCTTCAGTCCCCAAGCCGATGCTCTATCCATTGAGCCAAACCGGTCCCGGAGATCATATGTAAATTCTTGTTGATTTTCTGTTGTTGGAATTTCCTGCCTAAGAGATGTCTTTGTTTCAGAATCTCAATAAAAGGAATGGTAAAAGGCCAGAGGATAGAGTAGTCCTCCTCTATAGGTGGACTTCCCACATGGCCCCCATTTTTCCAAAATTAACTCTTTTCTAGTCCCAGTCTCTCTCTCTCTCTCTCATTTTAGTGTGCGGCCTTCTCCAGAAACCTGACTCTGAGTGGGCCCTGAACCACGCAGGTCGTGATAAGGTATCCCACAAGATGCAATCACAAAAGAATTCTTTTTCCAATGTCAACTGCACCAACCGCCAGCATCTATGTGCATGAACTGCCTTTCATCCGTGGCTCTGGGGAAACTACCCAGCTCCTCGAATTTCAACCACTCTTCCTGTTCAAAGGCTTGGGTCTTGTTTCTAATCTGCTCTCTGTCCCAAATCCCCAGGAACTGAGCTTGGCTGTGCTCCTGGCCTGGCTCGGGTGTTTATAAAGCAGTTCCATGCAGAAGGAAGGCCTGGGGCGGCCTTGCAAACTCAAAGACCTAAAGTCACCACAAGGACGGTCTGAAGTGAAAACTAACTAAAAGCAGTGGTGGTGGGCAGGCAGGCCCGAGGCCGGTACCTCCCCTGACAAGATCAAGCTGTACCTTCACGGAGCCTGTTGTCTTTTTGCATCCATGAGAGCATCTCATTGGAAAGTCCCAGTAATTTCCCTTTTTCCGGACTCATCAAAGCACAGGCACCACTCTGCGGAAACCACACATCCCCTCATTGTTATTGAGTTAATTGTTAATTGTTAACTATCCTGCACCCACTTAAGAAAAAGAAGTGTGTGTCTATAACTTCATTTTTTTAAAAATATATTTTATTGATTTTATACAGAGAGGAAGGGAGAGAGATAGAGAGTTAGAAACATCGAGGAGAGAGAGTCATCGATCAGCTGCCTCTTGCACACCCCCTACTGGGGATATGCCCGTAACCAAGGTACATGCCCTTGACCAGAATCGAACCCGGGACCCTTCAGTCCCCAAGCCGACGCTCTATCCATTGAGCCAAACCGGTCCTGGCTATAACTTCATTTTTTATTCAATCCCAGAGGTCTCCCCGCTTTGCTTTCTCTCCCCACCCTCCAATCTATCACCAATGAATTTCATGCAACCCACTTACATCTCCTCCTTTGATTGTCCTGTAAAAACAAGGTGAAAAAGCTCCAGTCCCTGGACATTATCCCAATATGTTGAGATTCTTCTTCCTGGCAATTGTTGACAGTTTGGCTTAAATGAACTCACAAAAATTTTTTTACAGGTTGGAATGTTTTTGCATGAACAAGGAGAAACTAGTTACTATAGAGAACAACATCCTAATAGCTTTCTGACCCCAAGCTCTAGCCAAGTGCCAGTCAATTTCATCACAGCAAATTGTTGAAAGAGACACACACATCTGCTCTCCACTTTCTCACCTTACAGCTGCTCCTAATACAGAATAGCAAATATTCTCAGGCATTCAAAAAGCTATCTATAGGATGTGAGGGCGATCTGGCTGCGACATCTGTCACCCCATTGATCGCCAGGGTTGATTCGGCTGATCTGGCTGGCTAGGCGGGTGTCCCCCTCCTTCCTCACCGATCCATGTGCGTCCCTCCCGAAGCTGCGCACTTGGTCGAAGAGGACTACTTTCCTCCTAGAGGAGAGGACTGGTCTTCAGTCAAGGGTATACGAGTAGCTGCGCTCCCCTGCTAGAACCTCCAAACAAGCTCTCAAAAAGCTATCTATATATATAAAAGCCTAAGCAACTGAGCTATCGAGTGACTGGACAATCAGTTGATCAGTCGCTATGATGTGCCCAGACCACCAGGTGGCAGATGCTTAATGCAGGAGCTTCCCCCAGGTGGTCAGTGTGCTCTCACAGCAGAGTGCTGCTCAGTGAGCTTACCAAGCAGCAGTATCAGCAGGCACAGCAGAGCCAGAATGAGTAGGAACTGCACAGTGCCAGGCCTGGACTTGGGCTCCTCCCCAGCTTCCTGCTGCTTCTTGCACTACTACATCCCTTGGGGGATGTTAGACTGCCAGTTTCAGCCCATGACCTGCAGGTATCAGACTGAAACTGGCAGTCCGACATCCCCTGAGGGGTCCCGGATTGCAAGAGGGTGCAGGCTAGGCTGAAGGACCCCACCAGTGCACAAATCCATGAACCAGGCCTCTGGTAGATAATAACACAGCAAATGATTTGCCTACAACTCTGACAAGAACTCAAAAGATACAGATACAATGAACACAACCTGAGAATCCCTTCTAACACCCTTCTCTTCTGCCCTCCTGAGAATGTATGGTTACTTATTCCTGCGGGGGTCAGATTCGGCAGGGACTAGATATGGCGGGGATCTCCTTTTTTTAAATCCAGCATGGAGAGAGAGATGAACAAATTTAGAACAGGTTATAAGTAGAGGCAGCCAGGGATTGAGAAATAATAGAATAAATAATAAAAGAAAGAAAGAAAGAAAGAAAGAAAGAAAGAAAGAAGATGCAGAAATAGATTTTAAAGCTGGGAGCTGGGTGGAACACCATCCTCTCTGATGGAGAGGCAGCAAAGATGACAACCTGGCCCCTCCCAGCGCATTTTATTTTATACCTCCAATTTTATACCAGGAAGTATCACCAACTTATTTGCATTCTTAAGTAGGCCCTAGCATGCCTGGATTTACATATCTAGTCCCGCCCCTGCAGAAAGACACACGGGCTGATATGAAGGCCAAGCTGATTACACCGTCCGCCATCTTGGAGAAATGTGTATCTAAGACTTGGCTCTGCCAGTCACTTGGACTCAGCTAACAATTTAAAGAAATGTCCATGTGCCTTCCCAGGCGGCACCTCTACATATTCCCATGCATTTCCCATACTTTCCCCATAGATTGCCTTTGGAGGCCCAGTCTTCCCTCAGAGGAAGCCCTTATGCTGTCTCTGGAAGACAGCCACTGTCTTCGTTCACTCCTGGCCTCCTTCCCACAGGAACATACTTATCTTTCATATACTGAAGCTCCTGCCTTGACTCTAAGCTTATTCAGGCCTTGGGCTGTTCCCCCAGCAACCAAAGGTGAGCCCAGAAAGACTGAAACCAATCATCACATCCCATCACACTCAGAAACTGGGCCAGTAAAACTGGTTTAGGGATGAATAGATGACTCCACTTAAGACACTAACAAGATCCTGGACCAAATGCACTTCGGAAGGAAGCTTCCTTGCAATTCAGCAGAAGGATCATGGAAAATGTTCCTTTGGGGAACAAAGAAGTATGAATAAAGAAGTAGATAGCCTTCCCCAGGTCAATGTGACTCGATGACAGAGCATCAACCTATGGACCAAGAGGTCACAGTGCGATTGCTAGTCAGCGCACATACCCAGGTTGGGGAGTCTTCCCCCAGTGGGGGGAATACAGGAGGCAACCAATCAGTGAATCAATCTCATCATTGACTTTCTGGGTCTCTCTCCCTCTCCCTTCCTCCGTGAAAAGAATAAAAATATATTTTTTGAAAAGGAAATATTTTAAAATAAATAAATAAGAATGCCTGTCACAGCTGCGATGGCCCACCCATCCAAGATCTTGAAACCCACTCTGACCTTGACATCTGCCAAGGCCCTATTCCCAACATGGCCACGCTCACTCTGTCCCACCCGCTTGGATTAGGGGACACAGCACACAGCCCAGAAGAGGTACCACACGGCACACGGAGACACTGAGGCACAGGGCTGAGTGGAAACACCAATCTCAGAGGAGCAAGCCCAGTAGGAATTTCCCATAAATGCTGGCAAATGCACGCCCAGGCACAAGGCGCGTTTCCCTATGGGCCTGTTCTCTCCCGGTCCATGTGCGTACACATGTCAAGATGTACGCCCTGCCACCGGCGTGGCCCCTTCCATGCAGGGCGGGAAGAGACCTGTGAGCCAGGAAACTGCAGGGATTTCCTGTGGGAAGAGGAAGCACATCTCTGCATCACCCCTACTCCTCTCACAGTGCTCTGACAGGAGACTCTGGGGCAGCGCAGCTCCCTGGGCTGCCGCCTCCAGCCAGCAGGGGGCACCCCGAGGGATCCTCACAGTGCACCCCCCACTGCGTTCTGCCCGGAAGTCCCGCCCCTCCCAGAAGTCAGCTGCAGGTGCTCTTGCTGCTGGAACTGTGTGACCTGAGGGCCCTCAGGCAGCGCGGAGCCATGGAGCCTTGAGGCGGAGGTGGGCCTGGGCCCGGCGGGCGGGCCCTGAGGCGGCTGAGCCCCAGAGGAGTCCTGCCTGCGGCCTCGGAGGGCAGCCCCGCGGGGAGCCGCGCTCACTGGGTGTCAGTCAGCTTCTGCGGGGCCCTGGGGCGCGGGCTGAGGAGCGCCCCGCTCGGCTCCAGGTCCTCCAGGCATCGGGCTCCGCTCTGCTGCTCCAGCGGCCGAGGGGGCCCCTCTGAGTCGGGGTTTGTTTGTGAGGAAGCCGCCTCCTCACCTGCCAGGCCGCCCTCCCCGCAGAGGCCGCTGGAGCCCGGGCCGCTCTGCCCTGTGTGGGCCGCTCAGGGCGCAGCTCCGGGGCGTTCCCGGCCGAAGGCCTCCGTGTGGGACCCGGTCCTCCTCAGCCCGGGGCCTCCGTGTGGGACCGGGTCCTCCTCAGCCCGGGGCCTCATGTGGGACCGGGTCCTCCTCAGCCCGGGGCCTCCGTGTGGAACCGGGTCCTCCTCAGCCCGGGGCCTCGGTGTGGAACCCGGTCCTCCTCAGCCCGGGGCCTCGGTGTGGGACCCGGTCCTCCTCAGCCCAAGGGTTTGGCTCAGACATAAAGTCACCGACAGGGAGTAAAAGCCACGGACCCGACCACCTGCTGCAGGTCAGGTGTCCCCTGGACGTGTGCCCAGGAGGTCACTGCCCACTGGGCCCTTCAGCCTTCCTCGCGACAGGACGGACACCGGAAGTGGCGCCAGGGGCCCCATGAGCTCCAGGTGTGTGGTGCCCGGAGCGGCCTCGTGGGACCCAGAGTGTGTCCCAAGCCCAGGGTCCCTCATGGAGCTGCTGCTGCTCATGGATCCTTCAGCCATCAGGGCTCTGCAGATATGGGAGTCCCGCCGGAATTACCGTGTGTGCTCACGCAACTCCAGCAACATGGATGGTATTGCTCCTTTTCAATGCTCTGCTAAGTTATATTTTATATGAAGAGTTCCAATACATTTGAGGAAATTGTGCTTGAGTCAGTCCATTCCTGTGTTGATAACATTCCACCATAAAATTTTATACATGAATTTATCTTGATGACTACAGCATTCTAATTTGTTTTTTGAAAACCATTTCTACAGATTTAAGAGAAGAAGGGTGAGGGAGAGATAGAAACATCAATGATGAGAGAGAATGATAGACCATCTGCCTCCGGTACACCCCACATTGGGGATTGAACCTGCAAACTGGGCATGTGCGCTGACCAGGAATTGAACACCCATTTCCTGGTTCGTTGGTAGACAGTCTACCACTGAGTCTTGCCCCTGGGCTAATTTCTCTTTTTTTAAGTTACATTTGAACATGACATCTTGTGTTCATGGCTTGCTTTTCAGGTTGATCTTTAGTGAGGATCTCCAATAGGGAGTTCACAGTTGACATTATTTATTAAATAAAGAATATACCCTGTCTACGGGTGCTGGCCTCTATGAGGTCATGGTTTGCTCCAACCCATCTGCTCCTTCTCTGGAGGCTTGCAGCATTTAGTGTTTGCCCTTCAGCAGTTACACATGTATGTGACAATTGAAGCAGCCCCCGAAACCTACTCTTATCCCATGCCCCTCCATCTGGGTTCCTCTTCCTGCTCCTTTTCCTCAGAGTTTAGTCTTTTTCATCTAGTGATTGCATGGCTGGGCACAGCTGCTGGTTCCTCAGGTCTGCGTTTGGCAGGTGTCCCTTCCAGAGTGCCCCTCCACAGGGCTCCGTGCCACGACCTGGCCCTGCTCCCGCCTCCTCCTCCTCCAGGGTCAGCGTGTGATTCACAATGAGTGCTGTTGGATGTGCGGCATTGCAGACAGACATGTGTGGTGCTCTTGTCTCCAAGAAGCTAGACTGCTGGCTGAGGCAGTCCACCTTGACTTAGCAGGTGAGAGGGTGTGCTTACAGGCAGGTCCCAATGCCCGGGCAGGTTGCTTTGTGCTGCTTCCACCAGTCCCTGCGGCCCTATAGCAGTACTGCACACTCAGACGGTGTCTTCAAACGTGTGCCCTGTGGGGGGGTGTCTCCTACCGTGTGCATGTTGATGCGCTGATTTGAAAAGTACTAACTCTTCCAGCATAAACACTTCAGCTGGCTGGAATAAAGGGCCCCTGAGAGGAGCTCACTGCCACTATTGTCAGGTGTTTGCGATGACTTTTTGCCTGTTTTCTCTTCATATACAATATATAATCTTTATTGTTAAGATTATTACAGATATCCCTCTTATTTCCCCCATAGCTTCACTCCACCTGAGTCCCACCCCACTGCAGGCCCTTGCCACCTTATTGTCTCGGTGGGAACTGGGTGGAGGGGAGTTATTGGGGAGGGGGGGAACAGGGGAACAATTGTAATCATCTGAAATACAAAGAAGCATACTTACTGCATACATGCATATAAGATCTTTGTCTAATCTCTTCCCTCATCACCCCACATCCCATTCCCTTTGAGAATCATCTGTCTGTTTCATTTCTATGCCCCTGATTCTGTTCCATTCACCAGTTTATTATGTTCATCAGATTTTTTTATTCATTTTTAGATTCACTTGTTGATAGATATGTTTCTGTTGTCACTCTATTGTTCATAATTTTCTATCTTTACCTTTTTCTTCTTCCTCTTCTTAAAAAATGCCATTCAGCATTTCATATATGTAATTCTTGTTTGGTAGTGATAAACTCCTTTAGCTTTTACTTATCTGTGAAGCTCTTGATCTGACCTTCAATTCTGCATGATAGCTTTGCTGGGTAGAGTAATCTTGGTTGTAGATTCTTGCTATTCATCACTCTGAATATTTCTTGCCAGTCCCTTCTGGCCTGCATAGTTTCTGTTGAGAAATCAGCTGACAGTCCTATGGGTACTTTTTTATAGGTAACAAACTTTTTCTCTTGCTGCTTTTAAGATTCTCTCTTTGGGAAAAACTAAGATGGCAGCATAGGTAAATACCTAAACTGCCTCACACAACAATATCAAAACTACAACTAACAGACGAAATGGACACCATCCAGAACCATAGATAACCTAGCTGAGTGGAAATTATACAACTACAATAAAAGAAAAGGGGAAAGCACATTGATTCTGAGGAGCTGCAAAAGACTGAGGTACAGAGATGCGCACATGGAGGGGATGGGCGACTGTGCACGGGCAGCTGAGTGCGTGGTTGTCTTTCTAAAGTGGGAGGGAGACAAGGGCTCACAATTGTGCTGAACTCCAGTTCTGGACGAGTTTCTGGGAACCCTGTCACATTTGGGGAGAAACTGGACTGGCTGACAGCGGGCAAAACTCAAGGGTGGCTTTCTCTCAGAGGTGCTTGCAGTGATTACTGAGGGACACTGAGACCCAGGGGCCTCATAGGGCCGGGCTGACGATAAAGCTGTCTGCTCCGCCCTGAAACTCCACCCCATCCAAGCTGAGCACACAGGCTTTTGCAATTTTGCAAGTCTTATCTCATGAGAGTGTCGCCAGCACAAAAGTTCTTCCAGCGTAGACACAGCTGATCCTCACAGCCATTTGGCCTGGAGGTCAGTTCCTCCCAGTGATACCAACAACAATCTAGACAACTACAAAAAGGCTGAGCACACCGTCCACAAAGGGGTGCACCCCGGGGGTGCACCCCGAGTGTCCACCTCAGATAACTGGGGAGCCTGAGCCACTGTGCCCTATAGGACACCTAGCACACAAAGCTACTCTACCAGCTCAGGAAAGCAGCGAAAATGCGTAGACAAAGAAACACATCACAAATGAAAGAAATGGAGGAAAGTAAATGACTGAATATGCTGGGACCGAGGTTATGAATGTGATTTTTGATGAAAGTGGATTGGAAACATTTTCATGGTCTTTGTATATTTATATATATGTATTTTAAAATTTTGCATTTGACTTAAAGTGCCATGAGAAAATTTGCATATTGCAAGGTAGTCCTAGCCACCCCCTTGATTTGGGTACTTTTGGATATGTTCCTGCTGCTTTACTTCAGTGAATGCAACAAATGTGATGAAAAAAAGGAGAGAGGACTTCCTGCTGGGGATGTTTCAGAGCCAGTACAAAAGCTCATGAAGGTCCGGGAGAAATGGGAAAAACAGTCGTCATTCCTAAAGAGGATCAAGAAAAGATGAAAGAGATGTTTAAAATCAATCAGTTCAACTTAGTGGCAAGCCAGATGATTGAACTCAACAGATCTTTACCAGATGTTAGGCTAGAAAGGTGTAAAACAAAGGTGTATCCAGATAATCTTCCTACAACAAGTGTGGTGATTGTTTTCCACAATGAGGCTTGGAGCACACTTCTGCGATAGTGTCATAAATCCATAGTGTCATAAATCGCTCACCAAGACACATGCTAGAAGAAATTGTTCTACAGTAGTAGATGATGCCAGTGAAAGAGACGTTTTGAAAAGACCTCTGGAGAGTTATGTGAAAAAAATTTAAAGTACCAGTTCATGTAATTCGAATGGAACAACGTTCTAGATTGATTAGAGCCAGGTTAGAAGGAGCCGCTGTGTCCAAAGGCCAAGTGATCACGTTCTTAGACGCTCACTGTGAGTGCACAGTGGGGTGGCTGGAGCCTCTCTTAGCCAGGATCAAACAGGACAGGAAAACGGTGGTCTGTCCCATCATCGACATGATCAGTGATGATACCTTTGAGTACATGTCGGGTTCTGATATGACCAATGGGGGATTCAATTGGAAGCTCAGTTTTGGCTGGTACCCTGTTCCCCAGAGAGAAATGGACAGAAGGAAAGGTGACCGGACTTTTCCTGTCAGAACGCCTACCATGGCTGGAGGCCTGTTTTCAATAGACAGAGATTACTTCCAGGAGATTGGAACATACGATGCTGGAATGGATATCTGGGGAAGAGAAAACCTAGAAATTTCCTTTAGGATTTGGCAATGGGGAGGCACCCTGGAGATTGTTACTTGCTCACATGTTGGACATGTGTTTCGGAAAGCGACACCTTATACGTTTCCAGGAGGCACAGGAGAGATTATCAATAAAAATAACAGACGCCTCACAGAAGTATGGATGGATGAATTCAAGAATTTCTTCTATATAATTTCTCCAGGTGTTACGAAGGTAGATTATGGAGATATAACATCAAGACTTGGTCTAAGACACAAACTCCAGTGCAAACCTTTCTCTTGGTACCTAGAGAATATTTATCCTTATTCGCAGATTCCACGTCACTATTTCTCTTTGGGAGAGATACGCAATGTGGAAACAAGTCAATGTCTTGATAACATGGCTAGAAAAGAGAATGAAAAAGTTGGAATCTTTAACTGTCATGGTATGGGAGGTAATCAGGTTTTCTCTTACACTGCCAACAAAGAAATTAGGATGGATGACCTTTGCTTGGATGTCTCCAAACTCAATGGCCCAGTCACAATTCTCAAATGCCATCACCTAAAAGGCAACCAACTTTGGGAGTATGATCCCCTGAAACTGACCCTGCAGCATGTGAACAGCAACCAGTGCCTGGACAAAGCCATGGAGGAGGACAGCCAGGTGCCCAGCATCAGAGACTGCTGCGGAGCCCGGTCCCAGCAGTGGCTTCTCCGCAACGTCACCCTTCCGGAAATATTCTGAGACCAAATTCACACACGTAAACAATAAGGGTTGACTGGGCTACCTCAGCACACATTTCTGCCACATTCTTAAGTAGCAAAAAGGGGACAGTGCTCCCTCCTGCAGGTGAGGGTTCTCAGCCAGTAAGACTAGACTCACTCCTCACACGCCGTGAACCAGCCTCCTGCCACGTAGCGAGACTGTGTACACTGATGTTTACAAGGTCGAAGAGGCTTTCGTCAAGAGTCATTGTAAAGACTATTCCGACAGTGAAATAATCAACAACATGTGCTGCCGGAAAGCTGCACCTCTGAGGGTCTGCTCGCACAGCAGTGATTTCCATTGGAAATGCTGTCACGATGAAGAATTCCCATGGAAGAACTGGTAGCCAGTATATTAAATATACATATATATGTTTTTAAATATATGTTTTATTGATTTTGTACAAGGAGGAAGGGAGAGAGGTAGAGAGTTAGAAACATCGATGAGAGAGAGTCATGGATCAGCTGCCTCTTGCACACCCCCTACTGGGGATATGCCCGCAACCAAGGTACATGCCCTTGACCGAAATCGAACTTGGGACCCTTCAGTCCCCAAGCCGATGCTCTATCCATTGAGCCAATCCGGTCTCGGCCAGTATATTAAAGATGGATATAAAAATATATGAAAAGAACTGGAACCAGGTTCAGAATCATGAAAACAACATTTTTACAAAAAATAAATAAATAAACTATATTAAACAGGGTTTAAAGGAAATTAAAACAGAACTATGAGAAGTACAATTTGTTATAGTACAGAATCAAATTTCTATATAGATTTTATACCTCGGTGGGGAAAAACAACTGATTCCAGTGACGTTCATTTTGTTTTCATCTGTGATAGTCATGGATGCTTTTTTATTTCTCTTGGGGTGCTGAAATTGAGCTAGGGAAAAAGGCTCTTTGAAAGTAGTTTTAATTGCTTTCTACAATTTTTGAAACATGGTTTGTGGGCTGTTGGAATTGTAATTTTTAATTGCCTTCCAAAAATGGAGATTTAAAATAATGTCTGGTCTCACTCAACAGTTAGATATCTCAGTTGCTCTTGGGTCAACTGGCTTACAGACTTTCTCACAGGCACATACAGATTTCTTACCAGGTTTTCAACTTAACTTGATTCAACTGATGATGCTTAATACCCAAGATTCATCTACTGTACTACAGGTTTGTTTTCACAGCAATAAATATTCAGTTTTTGGTTTATGATTCCACTCTAAAAAATAAAAATAGAAAAAAATAAAATAAAAATAAAAATCAAGTGAAGAAAAAAATCTGATGAACTGAATAAATTGGTGAATATAAAAGAATCGGGCATAGAGAGGGAGTGGACTGACAATTCTTCGGAGGTGTGGAAAGAGACTGGACAAAAAATGTACACCTATGAATGAGGACAGTGGTGGGGAGGTAAAGGGAGAGGATGGGGTGGGAACTGGGTAGAGGGGAGCTATGGGGGGAGAAGGGGAAACAATTGTAATAATCTGAACAATAAGTATTGATTGAATTGAAAAGATTCTCTCTTTGTCTTTTGCCCTTGGCATTTTAATTATCATGTGTCTTGGTATGGCCCTCTTTGGGTTTCTCTTGCTTGGGACTCTCTGTGCTTCCTGGACTTTTAAGTCAGATTCTTTCACTAAGTAGGGGAAGCGTTCTGTCATTATTTCTGCAAATACGTTTTCAATATCTTGCTCTCTCTCTTCTTCTGGCACCCTCATAATTTGGATAGTGGTATGCTTGAGGTTGTCCCAGACACTCCTTACACTATCTTTATATTTCTGGATTCTTTTTTCTTTTTGTTTTTCTGGTTGGTGTTTTTTGCTTTCTCATATTTCAGAACTTTGATTTCATTCTTGGGATCCTCTAGTCTACTGCTAAATCTCCATATATTATTCTTTATTTTAGTCCATGTATACGTAATTTCCGACTGATCCTGTTCCTTTATTGATAGCTTTGCATTTTCTGTTCCAGCTGCAGCTTGGTAGACAAGTTTTAGGCTGAACAAGGACAGGCCATTTATATATAATAGCCTTTGCTCACAGCTTGGTTGGAGTTGTAAATTGGGTGAGGAGATGTCTAAGGGAATATTCAGGGTAGAGCAAACAGAAATGGCTGCCAGTCAGCCCTGCACCAGGGAGGTTCCAGCACAGGAATAATGACCACTACTAGCATCTCCATCTGGTTGAAAGCCGCCCCCGCATTCCTACCCCGATGCCAGACAGTCCAGTTTCTCCCCGTATTTATCTGGGTCCCCAGAGCCTTGTGAGGCACTGGACTCGGCACAAGTGGGAGCTTGTAAATTCAGTTGTGGTGCTGGCCTTTTAAGAGGAGCAGCTGGGTCTCCAGCAGCCTGTGTGTCACTCAGTCCCAATCCACACTGGATTTTACAGTACTAGTTCTTATGGCCCGGCCATAAGACTTCTTTCCCCAGCTATGGGCAAAGATAAAAGTATATTTTATGGATTTTTTATAGAGAGGAAGAGAGAGGGAGAGTTACAAACATCAATTAGAGAGAATAATCTATCAGCTGCCTCTTGCACACATACTGGGGATGTCCCGGCAACCAAGGTACATGCCCTTGACCTGAATCGAACCTGGGACCTTTCAGTCCGCAGGCCGACACTCTATCCACTGAGCCAAACCGGTTTCGGCTAAAGATATATTTTTAAATAAATAAAGTATTTTCCAAATATACAGCATTACTTTGGTCATTTTTCTTATAAAATACATTTTGGTTAGTGGTCTGTCAAATTGTTTTTTAGGCAGCTGACTGGTGGACTTCAGGGTTCTATGTCTGAACTCTTCCCAGTGGATGGGGAGAAGAATTCCCGAGCTGAGCTCTCTAGGTAAGACTTCACAAAATAAAGTGAATGTGTTGTTCCCTTAAAGGAATGGGTCAAATCTTTATAATTTGGCTGATGGGAAGAAAGTAATTTTTCAAAACATGGTTAGACATATTAGAATGAAGTGGTTAGTTTCCATTTATAATGATATAGGGTGTATAAATTAACTTTTATGTTTCTTTGTTTTTTATATGCCCAGGTAAATCTGAAGTTTTGTAGGGAGAGGGGTCTGAGCCACTGGCAGAGCCGTTTAGAATGCGGGGCCTAGAGCCGTTTGGCATGGTGGGCATGGAGACAGTGGAATGTTAGGTGCAGAGTGGGTGGTTGTGGAGTGGGTAGGCGTGGAGTTGGAGGGTTAGGAGTCGGTAGGTGAGGAGTTGGTGGGAGCGGAGAGGGTTTGTGTGGAGTTGGAGGGTGCGAAGTAGTTTGGTGAACTGTCAGTTTGTGGAGAGTCGGTGTGAAAAGTCTGTGTGAGAAGAGCCGGTGGACATACAGTCGGTGAGTGCAGAGCCTCTTCCTGGGTAGGAAGGGACTCTCCCTGCCTCCCCCTCGGGGCTCTTGTGAAGATTGAATGAGCAAGGACAGAGGGCACCGAGCCCTGGGCTGGGGATGGGCAGAGAGACGGGGCTCAGGCGACTCCAGATTCTGTGAGCTAACCCTTCCCGCTGCCAGGCATTGATCAGAACCGCGCCCACTGGCAGTAGGTCCACGGCTTCCCTTCCACCAAGAAACTTGGGTTCTGGATCGTGGGGGTAAAATGAACACGAGATGGAAGAGCAGGAGCT
The DNA here is from genome assembly GCF_014108245.1 of Pipistrellus kuhlii. Lineage (NCBI taxonomy): Eukaryota > Metazoa > Chordata > Mammalia > Chiroptera > Vespertilionidae > Pipistrellus > Pipistrellus kuhlii. The sequence continues at coordinate 696,462 of NW_023425590.1, read as the reverse complement.
ACTGCCCACTCCCAGTTGTTAGAACTGTGCATGGGGCCAGGCTTGGAAAGCTGCCCACCGAGAGCAACGGACACATCCCGTGTATGCGTGTTCCCAGTCTGAGAAGGCAGACTGGGGAGGCTCAGCCCCCGAGGACACCCGCTGGTTCTGGGCGGGATCTGGGCGGGAGGAGAGATGAGAGAAAGAGCTGATCGGCTCCCCCGTGTGTGCTGGGCCCTGGGACAGGAATAGGCCCCACGGACTCCTCCCGTGAGGGGGCCTGTGAGGGGCCAGCCTTGGCGTCCCACACCAGATGTGCCTGACCCCTGGAGGCCCACAGTCCTGTCTCTTGTGTCTCAGCCCTCATTTCCGGGACACTGTCCAGAGCTGTTGGTTTTCTGAGACGACATGTGTGACCGGTTCAGAAGGAAACTGTATTTAACAACAACTCGCCCGAATAGCCATTTATTTCCAGTGCCCAGATGAGTGGAGTGACTGTGGAATTAAGAGGCCTAGGCTCAGCCCTCATACTGGGATAGCTCTCAGCCCCACCCCTTCCTGGTTAAGGAAATGGGCTCAGTGAAGTCCCATACCTATCAGCAGGTCTCTCATCCAAGCAGGCGAGGCTGTACACGTCAGACACTCTCGCATCAGGGTACCAGAGATGGGGCAGTGTTAGGTTTATGTGGTGTGCTTCCCTGATTTTCTGCTCCTGCGGACACAGGGGCCTGCTGCCAGCCAAGAGTCATAGGCTAAGCTTAGCGGCTTAAGTGGGCACCACAGAGGCCCTCAAAGCAGACAGGGCCTGCTGAAGGGGTGATGCCCCGGTTGTGGCTCCATGCCGAGGGGTGTCCTGTGGGAGGCAGGCGGTCAGTGATTCTCTCTCATCATTGATGTGTCTATCTCTCCATCTCCTTTGCTCTCTGTGATCAATCAAGTTATATTTGAAAGAAATACATTGGAGGTTCGTTGCATGAAATTCATGCTTCGGGGTGGGGGGCCCTCAGCCTGGCCTCCTGTACCTCTCCAATCTGGGGCTCCATGATCTGTAGGGATCAGGCCTAATATGGCAGTCAGCCATCCCTCTCTCAATCCAGGACTGCTGGCTCCTAACTGCTCCCCTGCCTGCCTGCCTGACCATCCCTTAACTGCTCCTCTGCCAGCCTGATCCCTCCCTTACTCCTCTCCCCTGCTGCTGGTTTGATCACTCCTACCTTCTCTCCCCTGCCACCCTGATACTCCTAACACCTGTGCTTTAGTCCCCACCACATTGGCTTTATCTAGAAGGATGTCCAGAAGACTACTGGTCTATTTAGTATATTACCCTTTTATTAGTATATATATTTAAAAAACAACAACAACAAAAAACAACAACAAAAAACCTATAGATAAGGCCTGGCTGCTGTGTTGCTTTTCTGAAAGGATGGATGTAGGTGGCTGATGTGGCAAAAATGGTCTCTGCTGGCATCTAGGATGTGCGTTAAGCTGTGATTTTCGGTCCCCATGGCCTTTCCAAGACATGTTAAACCGGCTAAGGGCCTCAGAGCTGTCCGTCCTCCTATCCTTGCTTTACAGCTCTGGGCTGTGCGTCACTTTGTTCAGACATCACTGACCTCGGGTGTCTTCATCACCTACCACTGGGGCAGCATGTCTTAGTGGCTGTAGGTGTCCCAGCGGGGCCCTGTGTTGGAGTCACTTCTGTGCAGCTGTGCATTAGGAAGTGAGCAGGTGCATGGAGGCCCTGCCTCTGGGGGGAGGGAGGGCAGCTGCACGAGGCAGGGCTTACCCAGAGGGTGCCCTGGTGCGCATGCTTACCCACCCCTCTTCTTGCACTAGGAGCCTGGACAGAGCCCCCAGCAGTTCCTTGAGGAGCTGCTGGGGGACAACATGGCCCTGGAGGCGGAGAAGGGCCTAAGGATCAACGAGTCCGACCACCGGAGCGCGGAGCTGGGCCAGGAGTCAGAAGGTAGGCAGCAGCCCCTGGCGCTGGGGAGCCGGCCTGGCCGCAGCTTCTCCCTCAGCCAGGGAGCTGAGCCCTGGGCTCTGAATCTCCTGGGTCAGCCCATCCTCAGCCCAAGTCCATGGGGTTTGATTCAAGGGCTGTTTGGAACTGTCAACTGCCTTCTCCCCAAGGAGAACATGAAGGGTCTGGCAGCATTGAAGTCAGGACATGACTACAAAGTCAGTGCTGCCAGTTTTCTCAGCTCCCGTGCGGACAGTCCCAGGAGCCTTCAGAGGATAGCACGCTGACCCCCAGCGGCTGTCTTACAACTGTGCGTGGGGGACTGAGCGCTCTGGATGGCAGGCACCTTCCCCAGCGGTCACTAACCTGCACTGTCACAGGAGCCTGGGCTGATTTCCTCCGTTCCTGTCCTCATCGGGCACATGGGTGCAGTCTGCTCTGTCTCCCTGGGCAGGGGCTGGCTGCTCAGGGACCCCACCTCCCCAAGGGCCTTACCCGGGGGTGGTAAGTTCTGGGCACAAGCGCCCCAGAGGCTCTACCCCCACAGACATACTGGTCAATTTTTGTGCCCCCACACTGCCAGCTGAGCTACCCAACACCCCACTCTGAGGGTTGGCAGAGATCATGCCATGTGTTTGCCTTCTCTGTGAGTGTCTGAAATCCTTGACTTGACGTTCAGGTTGGAACTTGGCAAAAAGTGGTTCCAGCAGATCGAGCAGTCTTGAACTTTTGTATTGGCCTGTCCACGGTCACCTGCTTTCTTCTTAAACTCTGGGTGGCTCCCCAGTGGACCCAAGAGGAGCCAGCAGAGGGGCCACAACCCACAGCGTCAGCACCCTTTGAACGACAGAGGGCATCCAGCTGACCGTCTCTGGTCTTTAGACCTTGGCTTCAGGGGGATGGCCCTCTCGGAGGGATGACCGTCTCGAGGCGGAGTCAAGAGGGGAGCGGAGGCCCTGGGATCGGGGCTCTCATTCCACTTTGTTCTTTAGCCTCCAGCGCGACCCTGGCACTGGGGCAAAATTCCCAGGCCCCTCAGGACACAGTCCTGGAGCTGCAGAGCGATACCCAGGCCCTGCAGGAGAGCAACAGCAAGTATGAGAAGCTGATGAAAGAGAACCGGCAGCTCCGGGAGCAGGTAACGGAGTGTGTGTGTGTGTTTGTGTGTGTGTGTGTGTGTCTGTGTGTCCGGAACATATGGGCCAGCCGGAGGCCGGGTGTGTCAGGGGGTGACAGGTTTGCAGTTTGCTTTAAAGCCAAGTTCACTTTGTGACCTGACTGGCATGGGCTGGGTCTTTGGCTTTGCAGGTGGCAAAGTTGGGGATCCAACTACAGATTGAGAAGAACACTGGCAAGCACTTGAGTTGCGTCCAAGAAGAGCTGGAGGGAGAACAGGAGTACATGTTCAACATCATAGAAGACCAGAGGCAGGTAGGCACTCAGAGCGCAGGCCCCCCTCCCCCCTGTCTGCCAGAAGGAGGGTCCAGGATCACAACCGTGTCCTGGTCATTGATCAGTGATTCCCGGTGAGCATTTCCCTAGCTCAGCTGCATCTCAGACCAGCAGTTCTCAGCCACTGCAGGGCCCCGGGGCACGTATTGCCTCGCCGGGACACTGGCCATCTTGTTGATGGACAGGACTGGGGGCCCGAGAAGGAGGTGCTGCTGGCTATGCAGGGTGGATGGTTGTTCTGTCAATATCTGGGAAAATTAGATGTTAGTGTTGTCCAGGTATTCTGCATCCTTACTGAGGTTCCATGTGCTTTAAAAAATAGGGTTTTAAATGTGGTCAAAGAGGGCAGCCAAGGAGCTGATCCATTTGCCCTAAAGTTCCCATGTGTGGAGAGCACACGGGACTCACGTAGCCCTATGCGATGTTCCCGTCATGTCCTGGGCCGTCCCAGTGCAGTTCCTTAAGCGCTGGGAGAACCGCAAATCAGCAGGGCTGGGTGTTGCCTGCCCCGAGGGTCCCTGCTCCTTTGGTGTCTGCACTTGCCCTGCTCTTGGCCCCTCACTGGGTGTGGGGGTGAAGGGATGGGGAGTGAGTGGCTCCCCGAGGCCTGCACCCAGTGAGGCATCCTCACCTTTTCCCCGTGAACCAGGAGGCGGCCAAGGAGAAGCAGCTTGAGGAGCTGGGGGAGCAGGCGAAGCAGCTGACTGAAGTCCAGGAGGCCCTCCTGCAGGAGCAGGAGACCAATTCTCTAGTCACCCAGGAAAATGAGTGGCTGCAGCAGGAGGTGGCCAGGTAACCGCCTCCGCCCTGCAGCGGCATCTGCCGGGTTTCATTCCCACCAGTTCTCTGAGCGCCCCCTGAGCTCAGCTCCAGTGAGGCCCTCCGTACCCCCACCCTTTCCCATTAGGGTCACAGCTGATGGTCTCAGGGGAAGGGCCTCTAGCTGGTGGCTGGGATGGAAGGACTAGTGACAGCTGGGATGGAGCGTGGTCCAGGGTTGGAGGGCAGCCCATCCCACTTGATGATGGTGATGACGGTGTCGGGCACGGGCAGCTTCATCCTCTCACACCTGCGATCCCGGGAAGGACCTGTGCTCCCTCCGCATCATTCTCGCGTTCTCTGTGGGTGATTTCACCTGCAGGCTGACATGCATTGTCGCCCCCACATCGGTCCCCATGGCCTCTCAGGGGCCTGTCAAGGGAGGGAGACACGGGGGTTGCCTGACGTGCACATTTGCAGCTGCGGTTGAACAGGCCTCTGACTCCTGCCTGTTTCAGCTCTCACACTGCAAACGAGCGTCCCTTCCGCGCTCCATTGAGGACCGTGGGCTCTATTTTCGTGCTTTTCGGTGGCGATGTCGCCGTGTGAAATGGCCCCAAATGGAGTGCTGAGGGCTGTCTAGTGTCCCCAAGTGCAAGCTGCGCTGGGCCTTGGGGAAAATATCCGAGTGGCACCTGAGGGTCCTTCAGGCCCGAGGTATGGTGCTGTTGGCTGTGAGCATAGTGACCAAAGCGTCTTTAGGTCTTGATTGGTTGACAGAAATGTGGCCAGAGACTCCAGGAACAGTTGGGACAGTTGCAGTTACACTGACTCAGTGCTCACAGTGGCTTCCTAGGACATTATCCTGTGAATCGTGAGAACTGACTGCGCTATTATCCTTTTCCCCCCATAAAGATGCGGAAAGGGCTCTGAGAGAGTAACTAAGATGTTCTGGTCAATCCTGGGGTTAGTGGCCAGTCAGGATTCAAATCCAGGTCTTATCTCCTCCCACAGGCGTGACCACAGGAAGCCTTCCTGTGCGCAGCCTTGTTGGACTAGATATTGGGGCTACAAACTCAGGTGCCTGCGGGGGCAGGCAGGTCCAGCAGGTGGGGGAGGAGTGTCAGCCAGAGGCCAGGCCTCCTGGAGAATGCACACCCTCTGAAAGCTGTCAGCTAGAGGCAGGCCCGCGCTGCCGGGTCATCCTTTTGATTCTGATTTGTAACAAAAAGTTAATCCTCATCTCAGGATAATTTCTGCACTGCCCTTCAGAGAGAGTGAAAGGAAGGGAGGGAGTGGGCAAGAGAGGAACAGCGATGCGAGAGACACTTCTCCTGGCTGCCTACAGCACACACCCCTCTATGCCACAGAGCAATCCCACCGCCAGGTGCATGGCCCTGACTGGGAATCCAACCCGAGGCGGTTCCGTACACAGGTGGACGCTGTCTCTGCGGAGCCACACCTGCCGGGGCCTTTGCTTTATGCTTTCTCCCACCCTCCGAGAAGGGCAATAGCTGAGAGTTGATGTGAAACTTGACATTTTAAAATATTAACTAACTAACTAACTTAAATAATAAAGCTGTGTGGGTCAAACAGGGGCCCTCTGTATTCACATTGAGTCTGTGAGCCTCTGGGCATTGAGATTTCCGGTATAACCCTTTACCCCAGAAAGCCAGTCGGGTAATTATGACAGTGATGATGATGATGATGATGATGCGGATGTCAGTGGCTTTACATAATGCTCCAGAATCTCACAGTTTATTTGTGTCAGGAGTTGAAATCAGAAAGGGACTTGGCCTGGGGAGAAGAGCTGGGCAAAGACAGTTTCAGAGCAAAGATGTTCTGATTCCATGTTTTCCAAAAGTGTTTGAGTGCAAGAACCGTTTTCCAAGGAGGCGGCTCTGCAGAGCCTTCCATGGGAAGGGCTGTCACAGGCTGCTCTGTTGGAGTGTCTGAGCCTGCCTGTCCTGTGTCCCCAGCCCACAGGAGGCAACTGGGTGGCCACATAGAACCCCAGCGGGCACAGTTGGAGAAGCACTGACTGTGCTCAGCCCTCATTTACAGGGGACACCCTGAGGCCCAGAGGGGTGGTGGGTGTGATGGAGGCGCACCCCTGGGATGGAGGCTGTGAGTGCTCAGCCTTGGGCCCTGTGGCTGTCCACCCGCAGACTGACCTCCTGGACCGAGCAGCTGCAGGCGGGGCAGGAGGAGCTGCTCACCAAGAACCAGGATCTGCAGGCCTCCTTAGGGAACGAGCAGGAGAATTTTCAGATCTTCCAGAACATGTACTACAAGATGATGGAGGAGCAACGCTCTAAGGAAATCAATCTGCCACAGCTCAGCGCCAAGTGCGAGGTGAGGCCCACCGGCCCCAGGACACCGAGCCTGAGCCCTGAGCTGACAGCGGGGGCTCAGCCAGGTCCGCATGGGTCCTCATTGGCGTCTGTGCCCAAACACTGTGTGTGAATGTCACCCACAGGCCGGGAGGCAGCCAGAGGTGTTCAACGGGCACAAGCACCTTGGCTGATGGGATGTGTCAGAAAAGACCTTTCAGCGGACCTTTGCTGTTTTCTTTTTTAAGCACATTTTTTTTTTTTTTATTAATTTGAGAGAGTACAAGGGAGAGGGAGAAAGAGAGAGAAACATCAATGATGACAGGGAAACATCATTCAGCTGCCTTCTATAATACACCACCCCCGTGGGGGATACCGCCCACAACCTAGGCATATGCCCTTGACCGGAAAGGAACCCAGGGCCCTTTAGTACGAGGTCCGATGCTCTATCCACTGCACTAAACTGGTTAGGGCCTGACCTTTGCTTTTGCAGGGTCGGGGCGGTGCATGGAAATAGCCAAGTGCCGTTTTCTCTGTCCTCTGGGCTGAGCTCTGTGCTCTGTGCTCCCGTGTCATCGCATTGACTTCTCGCGATGCCTTTGTGAGCTGGGGGGCCTGTAGTCAGACCTCTGAGGCAGAGGGTCTGGACTCGGTTTGATTGAAGCCAGAGCTTGGGCTTTCCTGCCCCTCCCACCTCAGCCCGAAATTCCTATCCAGCCCGTCATTTGTTTTATTGATGTCAGAGAGAGGAAGGGAGAGGGCGAGAGGGATGGAAACATCAGTGATGAGAGAGAATCTGTGATGGCTTCCTCTGCACGCCCCCTCCTGGGGATCAACAGCTCCTCCCGGGGCATGTTGCTTGAATAGGCATCTCACCAGTGAACTCCTGGTGCCTGGGAGGCCCCTCCACCCACTGCTGGGCAGCTTATTAATGAGATCGTTTACGTTTCTTTTGAAAATGGTTGTCATGTCCTCAGAACCTGCTGTACATTTTGCACTTAGGCGCCTCTCAGCTCAGACTGGCTGCGTTTCAGTGCTGAGCGGCCACACGTGGGCAGTGGCCGCCCGATTGGCCGGTGCACTTGTCCTCCCCATGTCACTGGCTGTGTTGGTCCTGAGGACAGGTGTGGGTCCTACCGAAAAGGCCCTCTTGTGCACGTGGCCTTTCTTCTCTGGGAGCAGTTTCCCAGCAGTGGAGCCACAGGGGCCGTGGTGGGGGACACATTGTTGATCTCTGTTTCAGTCGCTCACCCTCTTGACTAAGGAGTTGAAGGAGGAAAGAAGGCAATTGTCGAGCGAAATTAACACGGTGCAACAGCTGAGCAGGACTCTCCTGGAAGAGCATGCGGGGGCCTGGCCTCAGAATAAGTAAGCGGGTGGGGTGACCGACGCCTGTCCCCAGGGCTCCGGGCTTCCCTCTCCACGCCCAGCCTCCACATTCAGGGCAGAGAGCCCCCTGGCGCACTGGCGTCCCCAGGGCAGGGCAAGGGGACAGACCATCTTCCCAGAGCCCTCGCCTCTCCTTTCCCAGGAATGGTATAGATTTCTGAAAGGAGGGGTGGTTGCATTTTGCTGGCTTCCAAGACATGGCCCACTGCCAGCCCCTTCTTCCTCTGCTTTTGAGTTAAGCTCCGTTTAAAAAATATGAGAGGTGAAGAGAGGCACCTAGGAGAGATCCAGGATCACGGGATGAGCCCTTTCTGTGTCTGACTTCCCCCGAGTGATCTGGAGGGGGGGTTGTGGGTGCTCCGTGATTGTCCTCCCTCTGCGGACATGACAAGGCCCTGATGTGGCATAGACACTGCAAGGGACACAGGACCTGTGACCCGGTAGCCAGGCAGCAGGAGGGGTGATGGGATGTGAGCGGTGTGTGCACAGCAGACAGATTGTGAGGAGCTCCATGGAGGTGTAGAAGGAAGCGTGGTGGTGAGCATCGGGGTTCTGCTGCTGACCCGGATGGAGCCAGGGCCAGCCAGTGGGGCGGGACGTGGGGGGGCGTGAAGATGGAGCAGGGGTGGTCTGGGTGCAGGGAAGGCGCACCCAGTGGCAGGAGGGAAAGCCTGAGCAGGGGGCAATGAGATGTGGAAGGCTTCCATGCCTCGCTAAGGAGTGGGATTCACTAGGAGTGAGTGTTTATGGGAGGCTGTTCTAGAGGCCGAGGGAGCTGCCTGAAATGAGGCAGGAGGGAGCGGCTCGGTGCTGGAAACCTGGTGGTTGGAAGTCAAGTAACCCGAGAGGCATCTGGTGGGCCCAGGGTGGCCTTCACCCCTCGGTCCTAGTGCTGCTGGACTGTCCTTCCTTGTGGTGGGGTATGGCTGGCCCTGAGGGACAGGGTCAAGGTCACAGTGACCACAGGGTCCTGTCCCAGCACCCCGGGGTCAGGGTGCTGCTTCACCGTTCTCCCGGATTCTTCTGCTCAGCTCCAGCCGGCTCGCCACCCACTCAGGATGGCTGACCTGGAAAGCCACATCGTAGTTTGGGGCAGAAAGGACTGTGGCCTGAGTTGGCTCTCTGTAACGCAGTGGGTACAAATGACCAGCGGAGGTTTGGCAGGTGCCAACTGGAAGCATCGGGCTTTGGTACCCAGGCGATGATGTGGTGATGGTTTGCATTAGACAGTGTCTGCAGGAGGCCAGGGAGTTGGCTGGCTTCCTGAGCTGCTCCGACAGGAGTCCTCCCAGCCCAGGGAGGGTTGCGGGGCCTGTGCTCCCTGAGATTGTGTGCCTAGTGGTGGGGGTCGGTCAAAGCAGACAGGGAAGCACTCTAGCATAAGGCCGAGGAGCACGACTGTGGGAGGAGAAGAACACAGACTGGAAGAGCAGATGCTGAGCCAAGGGCGCTGGGAACCCAGCGGGTTCAGTGGGCCTAAGCCCAGCACTTTGTGAGTCATCACTTTTCACTCTGCCTACTTTATGGGGAGCTCTCAGAAAAGCCCCGGATTAGGAGGGACCTGAGCAGCCTTTTGGCCAAAGGAGCCTGAGCTGCTGCCTCAATCCGGGGGACTCATATTCCAGCAAGGAAACCAGGGTGTGAGCTCTCAAAGCCCACGGATGTGGGATCCTGAGTTTCACATGGTTCGGGCTTTGCTCTCTTGAGATGAGGTCCAGCCTGATCCTCGGGGCTTTAGCAGGTCTCCTCGCGTGTTAGGTTCCCAGGCCCACGCCACATGCTTCCATCTCCATATCCCCATGTGGCGAGCATGACGGTCCGGGACGTCAGTTGTTCTGAGCGGCAGTAACGTAGACACGGAACAGAAAGGTGCTCTGTCACGAGTGGGGAAAGCCACCTGGAGCAGGGGCCTGGTCGGTGGGCCCAGGCCACTTGCTTCCATCCCCGTATTTGAACGTGGTGAGCATGACAGTCATGAGCTCCGTGATGTCTGAGTCCCAGGGAATTGCTGGCCATTCTGGGCCAGGTCCCAGCCTGTGCTCATTAGTCAATATACACATTTTATTTAACATCAAAATGTTGCCGAAACCGATTTGGCTCAGTGGATAGAGCCTGGGCCTGTGGACTGAAAGGTCCCTGGTTTGATTACGGTCAAGGGCATGTACCTCGGTTGCAAGCACATCTCCAGTAGTGGGTGTGCAGGACGAGGCTGATCGATGATTCTCTCATCGATGTCTCTAACTCTCTATCCCTCTCTTCCTCTCTGTAAAAAATCAATAACTATATTTTGAAAAAATAAATAAAAATGAATCAAATTGTTTTCTCCTTCTCCGCTGTTTACAGAAACTCACTGAAACCAGTACCTACAGGAAATGCGGAGGAGGAGGAGGACGATGACTTAATAACTGAAGCTAAAGATGGCCAGGAACCTGCTGCCAAGATGTGAGTTGTTCTCAGGGGCGGTAACTTAAACTCAGAACAGAGAACTGCCCTGTCACAAGTGCGGAAAGCCACCGGGAGCAGGGGCCAGGTCGGTGGGCCCACGCCACTTGCTTCCATCCCCGTATTTAAACGTGGCGAGCATGACAGTCATGAGCTCCGTGATGTCTGAGTCCCAGGGAATTGCTGGCCATTCTGGGCCAGGTTCCAGCTTGTGCTCATTAGTCAATATACACATTTTATTTAACATCAAAATGTTGCCGAAACCGATTTGGCTCAGAGGATAGAGCCTGGGCCTGTGGACTGAAAGGTCCCTGGTTTGATTACAATCAATGGCATGTACCTCGGTTGCAAGCACATCTCCAGTAGTGGATGTTCAAGACGAGGCTGATCGATGATTCTCTCATCGATGTCTCTAACTCTCTATCCCTCTCTTCCTCTCTGTAAAAAATCAATAGCTATATTTTGTAAAAATAAATCATATTGTTTTCTCCTTCTCCGCTGTTTACAGAAACTCACTGAAACCAGTGCCTACAGGAATTGCGGAGGAGGAGGAGGACGTTGACTTAATAACTGAAGCTAAAGATGGCCAGGAACCTGCTGCCAAGATGTGAGTTGTTCTCAGGGGCGGTAACTTATACTCAGAACAGAGAATTGCCCTGTCACGAGTTGGGAAAGCCACCTGGAGCAGGGGCCAGGTCGGTGGGCCCAGGCCACTTGCTTCCATCCCCGTATTTAAACGTGGCGAGCATGACAGTCATGAGTTCCGTGATGTCTGAGTCCCAGGGAATTGCTGGCCATTCTGGGCCAGGTCCCAGCCTGTGCTCATTAGTCAATATACACATTTTATTTAACATCAAAATGTTGCCGAAACCGATTTGGCTCAGTGGATAGAGCCTGGGCCTGTGGACTGAAAGGTCCCTGGTTTGATTACGATCAATGAAATGTACCTCGGTTGCAAGCACATCTCCAGTAGTGGGTGTGCAAGACGAGGCTGATCGATGATTCTCTCATCGATGTCTCTAACTCTCTATCCCTCTCTTCCTCTCTGTAAAAAATCTATAACTATATTTTGAAAAAATAAATGAAAATAAATCAAATTGTTTTCTCCTTCTCCGCTGTTTACAGAAACTCACTGAAACCATTGCCTACAGGAAATGCGGAGGAGGAGGAGGACGATGACTTAAAAACTGAAGCTAAAGATGGCCAGGAACCTGCTGCCAAGATGTGAGTTGTTCTCAGGGGCGGTAACTTAAACTCAGAACAGAGAACTGCCCTGTAACGAGTTGGGAAAGCCACCTGGAGCAGGGGCCAGGTTGGTGGGCCCACGCCACTTGCTTCCATCCCCGCATTTAAACGTGGCGAGCA